>NW_019174576.1:3286232-3424738 GCF_002260705.1 Seriola dumerili | reverse complement strand
GAACTCCGCCCTCAGTGTTTCCAGTGCGTCCTTGCACTTCTCGGTTGGGAACGGGACCGCCGGTTTCTCAGCTGAGAGGCTTCGAGTAGCAGGGAGATGGGTGAAGTCTTGTTTTTGCACCTGTCCAATAAGCAGCGCTAGTTTAAGCTCAAATACTTTGATGTGGGAATACATGTCAGATTAGTTTTCCCTTGCCTTGGAGCTGCAAGTTGAGGCCGTTTAAAATTTCTGACACATCTGTTAATAAAGGCGAGGTCCCATTTCCATTCTGTGTCGATAGTTTTTCCCTTTGTCAGGAGAAAGGCATTGATTTCGGGTAGCAGGTCGTAAAAACGCTTCAAAACTCTGCCCCGGCTTAACCAGCGGACTTCAGTGTGGTAAAGCACGTCTCCGTGGGCTGATTCTAGCTCGGAGAGAAAGGCTTGGAACTGCCTGTGTTTAAGTCCGTTTGCTCTGATGAAGTTTATGCAGGACACAACCACCTTCATGACAGATTCCCACCTCAGAACTTTGCAGCTTGATGCTGGCTCGGTCACGATCAAAGTCACGTCAGAATATACCATTGTGTGAGGAGGTGAAGATGAGCCACTATTAACTATAAATAGCTCATAACTATGGTCAATTTTAATTAGAATGCCAACCTTTAAGTACGGATATGTTATGATGTTATGATAGGAAAATGCAATTTAATAAAAATTGGTTGATGTTTAGAGGGATTGTCTGGGATCGTCAATTGGGCCACTCCAATTGCTTTGGCGGGCCGGATGTGGCCCGTGGGCCCTAGTTTGGGGACCCCTGGTCTATAGTTAATGCAGTCGTATCACAAATATGGACGCAAATTAGAAAACACAATGGCTATAAAGTTCTTTATTTGTCCCTATTATAGCAGATAATCATTTGCTTTCTTGCTTTCCCTCACATTTTTTGATGACTGGTGTGATATAGAAATTTGAGGCAAGAAATATTAGGAGTAGAGATTTCAATAGAACAGCAGGAGGAAGTCACGGAACAGATCCGTTCTTCCTCTCCTTAGAATTTGAGGTGCTTCATAGATCAAACAAAAGCTTAACAAAATATTACCAAATAATGATCCCTTAAGTTGTGGACTTGTGCTGCAATAACTGACAGACGTTTTCTGGAGTTGCAGTCCGAGTCTGTCGAATTACTGGAGAAGAGTTTTTCAGACTTAAAGGCATTGAATGGAATTCTTGATGTATTAAGGCTTTTTAAAAACAGTTCTTAGCACAACATGATCAAATTTGTCATGTATTGATGATGTTCTTTATTTTTATTTTTATTGATTCCCTTTTTCTTTTTTGTTATTGAATGGACTGGGGTATGCAGAATTGAATTGTATTATATACTGTATAATAGCTGTTTTAATTTAACAGTCTCTGTTGTAAAGGTCTGTGGTTCCTGTGCTGTACTCAGTAGAAATGTTGAAAAAAAAGGACATTTACCTGGAAGGAGTAACCTGCTGAAGACAGAAAGCGTGGGCTGTAGAGTTTACTTCCTGCTAGCGTGGTGGCCATCAAGCCGGTGATTTTGCGGATGTGCCAGATGTGCTGAGGGCAGTTTGTGGACGACAGGTTAATGTCATCGAGAGAGAAGCCCCCTTTCGATGGACGCTTTTCCCTCACGCCCTCAAAAACCACACGGGCCTTCTTTCTCACATTCAGATTGACATTATGCAATTCCCAGGAGCCCCCAACACCTCCTGTAAGAAAAGAGTAGACAGAAACCACTATTAATCACTTTTTTCAACTAGATTAAAGGTGAAATTGTTATCATATAACCAGTATGTGCTTTTAGAGCTTTTGTTGAAAAATGAAAACTGGAGCATTCTCAATGTTGCTTGTAATCTTTCAGTGTTGTGTCCTCTCTACCTCATAAAATAATCTGCTGCTGTAATGTTGCTACTCATAGAGCCTTCTACCAATATATCATTCATCATACAAACATATCATTCGTACAGTACCTGAAATGCTCTTGAAGAGCCTCATTTTCCCTTTGGGGCTGGCCTTGTCATACTCTCGCACCCAGATATTGAGAACATCATCAGCTGCCCCGGTGTTATGGAGGAAGAACTGCAGACACTGGGCTCCAGGTTTGGGGTAAAGCCAACGACTTTCCAGAAACGCCCGGTCACCACGTTTAGCAACGGCTGTGCTGAAGTGCATGAAGAAGCCTTTCCCTGGACAGAACAGCCACAAAGCAGGTGATATTAAGCCGCAGTAATATTGGTTCTGCATGATCACCTGTGAGTGTCAAATAACTGGTTAATACTAAATACTAAATACAGACACACGCCAGGTTTTTTTCTCCATTTGATGAGTTGTATGATACCAGTATCATCTCCACATTCAAGAAAATACCCACGTCTGTGTGCGAGCTTGTACTGTGAGGACTTCAACATTCCTCATGCTGTTTTGCTACATATTATAATGAGAAACCAAGCCTGTAGAGGCCTTTAGCAGAGTTTGATGTGTTTGATCTCTTGATAGATCCCTGGTACTGTTATTGTTGAATGCCTCAAAAAGAATTGTTGAATTGCTAATGAAATGAAGAGGGGTCCCAATTTTACAACACGGAAGTAAGGTAATGGACAGAACACCACTGTACTATGTGGTGGCTAGAAACACAAAGATAAAAAAAAAAAGATTTAACCAAAAATACATTGCGGAACATAAGCAAGATTAGTGCGGTATATGTATATGAGGCATATATATGACGCTCAGTTTATGAACTTATACTGTCAGTGGGTCGGAAGTGGTAGTTTGTGAGGATGGCTGCTGTTTATCCAGCAGATAGATAGTATATCCCTACTAACTCTATTAAATAATTGATAAAGCACTTTCATGTTCATATTGAAGCATTAAACCCTGTAAAGGTTACTGTTGTAAATCACCTCAGCTACTTTTGTTTTTCAGATACACAACAGCAAGGTCAGGTACCTAAGATCAGGTACCTAATCAGATAAGAGGAGAAGCAATAATATTTATGACCACATAAAGATGTGTAATGTATGTGTTATTCAAGCAGTAGTTCTAAACAGCTATACACTGTGTCTACCTCTCTGTCTGCTAGTGTATTTTACTGTCTCTATGTCTGTATAGTTTTGATTCACAATGTTAACATACACAATTCAAACCATCAACAATTGCTTCCACTGGGCCTGGTTTCAGACTTTACTTAACCTTTGTGTTTTCTGAGGCCCCTTCTGCTTTGTGTGTAAATACTAATACTAATTGCAAAACTACCTTAACATGTAAGACTTGTATGCAGTAGCAGCTTGGTCAAGGTAGAGCTAATTTTAATTATTTGAAATACCATTGGGTAATGTCATCTCTAAAAATGCACCACATTTAGATGATCACCCTACTCTGCTTACTATGAACGGATCCTTTTGTAGTATTATCTGGAATCTATAGTAATTATAGTTACAGCAGCAAACAAATGTAGTGGAGTAAAAAAGTTGAAAACTTTCCACTTCATTACTTAAGTAAATGCATTTAGTTCCTCTCAACCACTAGCAAGATGAAATGCATTTGCCAAGACTGACGGTCACCTTTGCATTGTCCCATGTTGGTGAAGTCAGTCTGAGGCCCTCCTCTAACAGATCTGCGTTGTTCCCACTTTGCGTTCCCAGGACCCTGAATCATCCCACAGATGTTCTCCTCCTCGAAGTCGCAGCTGTCCACAAAGTTAGATGACTTGGCTGTGGAGCGGGAACATTTGAGAGAGAACATTTTCATCAAGGTACTTGAATGATGAGATGATGATCATTCCTGTCATAATCCTGGAATGCTAATAAAGTGTGTGTGTGTGTGTGTGTGTGTGTGTGTGTGTGTGTGTGTGTGTGTGTGTGTGTGTGTGTGGTGTGTGTGTGTGTGTGTGTGTGTGTGTGTGTGAAGTGTATAAGTCTCAATAATGCTTCGATGGAAACTTCTTATGTAAGAGATGTGAATCAGGACACATTTGATCAACTATGTTAACACATATCAAGCTTTTATTTGTCCTGCATAGGTGGAGTGATAAAATCAACAACATGTTGATATGATGGATTGCCCTCAGTTTGATAACTAAAGGTGGTATTGCAATTAGCAAAGGTGTGACCATGTAAATATGGTTACATCATTGCAACAGGACTAAATATAGTAAATATAGCTAAAATCTGGCAGACAAACATGACTGTTGTAGTTATATGGGCTCAGAAGAGAAGCTGGCAACCCTCAACAATTCACAGCTCAAATTAAGTCTGAAAACAAACCAGTAATGGACCTGAATAAAATGCTATAGAAGCCTGTTTGACTTAGTGTGAGGAATGTTAATTTACTCATTAAAATATGGTTCAGTTGCTATTTTCTTCTCATGCTGCTGGATGAAGAATGGCTGAATAATAAATATATGATTGCCTTAGCATTTGTCACATCTCCAGGGTATTTATGCTTCCTGAGGCATATTACTAAAGGCTGAGATTATTGCCCAAGATTATCAATACATATTAGCATCAGTTTGTGCCAGATAGACTCTGACCTTCCTTGTAACTCTGCCAGGTTATTATGGGACAAAAATCATTTTGTAAGGTGATTTTAGTTTAGTGATTTTAGTTTAGTTCAAACACCCAAAGGACCCTTCCAGTGCAGGTTTATTTAGCCCATTTACTGCAGATCACGTATATTTTACACGATGACAGCTGTTTAAAAAAAAAAAAAAAAAACTGTTACTGCCATTGTGTGTGTTGTTGTTTTTCTTTTTTTTTGTCTTTTTCAGTTTGATTTTTTTCAATATGTTTTCCATCCTCATGCCCTCCCTTTTTGATCCACCACACTCATGAACCCTTTTCACATTTTAGTATTCTGTGAAACTATTTGATAACACATATCTGCACAGTTTAAAATCTCATCACATTTTTGCCATTTTCCTTGTTTTTTTTCTTCATGTGTTTTCATGTTTTAAAGTCAGTCGTATTTTATCGTATTTTTGTCGTATATTATTTAATCATAACTTTATCCATTTGTGTAATTGTGAAAACAATATTATGGTAAAGCTGGACAATACATTTTTTGCCTTTTTTGTGATGCTAAATTCATGAATGTTGGAAATTTTAGTGGCTTGCCTAGATCTCAGTTAGAATGACACATGAACTGAGTTATTCTAACAGCAACAACAACAAGTAATAGCAACTGAGTGGGGCAGTAACTGTATAGCTGACTCACTGACAACGTAACAGATATTGGAACAAATTATTGAGAGCAGTTTTCAAGACAATCTTCAATTATCAGCTTGTTATTGTAATGTAGCTGGCTAATGTAACTACACACCAAGATTAAGTCGTTTTTTAAATGTTAGCAAACATGTCATCAGAGACACTGAGTTTATTCCAGGTTATTATGTGCCTTCTATGCAAAATTTTTAATTTTTAAACTGAGCTCTAAAGTTCTTGCCAAAAAAGATTTGAAGGGAAATTTTAAACTGTAATAAAACCTCAACCTAGGCAGTAGGTACACATATAAGATATCATTGTCTTCAGTGAAGCCTTGGGACACTGATAGTGAAGACATTTTTTCAATAGGATTTGTGGTTTTCCCTCTGTGATTCAATTTTCAAACACAACTTTCAGGCAGTTGTCTGCCTAGGGAGACAGAGGGGATTGTGTGTGCGTGTTTTCCTCCTCCCCAAATGTGGGCAAATGTGGCTTTTAATGTAAAGCACTTTGAGTGGTTGATAAGATTTTGACATTTACATCACAATATGTCAAACATCTAATGGTTTTTTCAATGAAGGTGGCCTGTTTAATTTATGGTTTGATGTACAAAATGACAAGATGAGATGACTTACTGCAGTTGTAGAGACGGCCGAGTTTGGTTAGGTCACTAGAACTGAACCCCATCCTTTGACCAATCACATCCATGAAATGGGGGATCTTTGTGACGATGGTGGGCTCAGAGCCAATGTTGAAGGACGTCTTACTGTAGTGCATCACAGAGCCGTAGTCATAGGGAACGCCCAGAGCACTGGACACTGTGTCATTGTTTTTTTTGAAGTTGTGTTCTTTACCTGATAAAGGCATAAAAAATATGAGGAAGTCTCTCTGTTTTTGGTTTTGACAAATACGGATGTCGCAACAGGTGTTTTGCAAATGCCCATCCTACTGAGTTAAATGTATTCAAATATTAGGCTAACATAAAGAGAAAAATGCAGAACATAGTTTCTATACACTGTACTGTAATTCAAGGTGTTATGGATAAATGTTACCAGTTTCAATGCGATCCCATATGATGTTGACATAATCGTCACGGTCAGCTCTGGACTGCTCATGCCAGAATCCAAGAGCATGCAGGAACTCGTGCTCAACAGTTCCGAGACGATCACAGTTTCTACCAATGGACAGTCGCTGCTTTCCCACACGCAAGTCAATGTTACAACAAAATTAGTTTCAAGCTTAAAGACTTCATGTCTACCTGACAACACCAACATCCTTTTAGCTCTATTTTGGTCTCCACTAATTCCTGAGAAAGCAGCTGCTAAAAGCTCCAATGTAAGCACCTGCTAGTGGTTTTGTTTGGTGCTGGGCAGTTAGTGTACTGTGGGTTTGTCAGTTTTTTTCACTGAAAGCAGCTGCCTGTTGCTGCTGGAAACAAGATTAATGAAAGTGGTGAGACTGAACAAAAACAACAAAGTTGTAGGCTGCAAAAATCAAAACAATGAGCTGACTAATAATCTGTTACTAGGACATGAAAATATCAGCTAGTGCAGCTTTAAACATTTGTTGAATGCAGCATTATATGCATTGATGTATGTTGTGACATCATTTACAACCAGCAAGCATGAACTAAGCTCTGAGAAACACAGTATATGTGCACATTACTGAAACTGAACACACAGCAGTTAAAAGTTTGACTCACCCGCTGCCTTTGTACACAGAGATGTAGTTCTTCTCTCCTTTCCATGGTGTGAAGTCAATACAGGTCTTCAGTCTGTACTGGTCAAACGCCTTCAGGATCACTCCCTTTGCATTAATTTCTACATGGTGCAAAGTGTAGGACAAACGAACATGAAGAAGTGTGATAATTGGATGCATCCATCCATGGTACGTACTGTGAATGTGGGTTTCCATAACAGTGTCTTACCCAGACTGTCCTCCAGGTAGTAAGGAATGGTTGTTGGCCAGCGGTACTTATCACCTATGATTGAGTTTCTGCTGAAGGTCTGACGATAATGAAGAAAACAACATATAACAAGTTATACAATGAGAGACTGATGAAGGAGAAACAGCACAAAGTTCAGCAGACTCACTTAGGCAATATATGTTTGCAAATTTCTGGCCTTTCTTGATTGCGATGCACACAATAAGGGCTATCCTCACTATCTGTGAGCTTGTATTTTTATAAAACCTCAGTATCACTCAAAACAATAATACATAAGAAATATGTTTGTTTGCTTTTTACAAAACGGGACCTGAGACAAGTTAAGTTGTATTAATGTTGAAATTATAGGCTATGTATTGTGTCTGTACATTTGAATTATTCCAAGTATTTTAACATAGGCGAGCAGATATCTTTGCACATTTATAGCAAAGCCATATGACGATCATCACATTAATACTGTTCATATTGCCCAACTTAAGTTCTTACATATACTGTTTAATATGTAGTCATATTTGTGTCTCTACTTTGAACACTTCACACAGAAAAATTTTTTTTGCATGCAATAAATGATTTTTAGAGTTTTTTTTAGAGCAGGTAATTTCTGATTGGCTTTTTTGTCTCCAATAGGATCATCTGCCACTAAGGAAGTAGGGAAGCACGCTCTACAAAATATAAAATGATGCATAAAATCTTTTTCTGTGCTCAAAATATCTGATCATGGACCCAAAATACCAGGTTCACACAGGCCTGAATATGCAGATTACTTAATAGGATTTGCATCAGAGTCAGTAGTGTTGGTGTGCACACACCAACACTAACTTACTTCATCCTGTTCGATGTCTCCCTCCAGCAGGTCCAGCCCGGCCGCTGCAAAGGAAAATCATGTTTGTTAATTAAACTCCTCAGAATCAAAGACAAAACAGAACAAAACACAAATACAGAGTTTTCAAACCTTTATTGATGTCGATGATGTCCCAGTCATGGCCTTCATCAACATCAGTCTCTGCAAATTTAGAATCAGTAATGATGAGATTACAATACGACTGTTATAAAAAAGCTTTTTTAGTGTCATGTCATCAGCATTCTTACTTTTAAATGGGAAAGGTGAAATTTTGAGTTCTTGTTGTCTTGAATGTACAATCTACTGTAAATGAATGGTGCATGGAGAGCTCAGGTGGGACACTAGTCAGTTCAGTGCTAAAAAAACAGAAGTGTGTAGAATGAAGTGCTGCTATTGACTAAAGAACAGGCTCCAAACACACTTACTTCGACTAGAGTGTAAATTAACCTCAACCTGATTAAAATACTCTTACACGTCTGACTATAACTGAAAAAAAACCATCATCTTATCCGACTCACCTGTTTCTCCTGTTAGCTTGGCTGCAGTCTGTAAAATAAATTCAAAAGCACAATAGTTCATAGAATAAAATGAGGGAATTATTTAATTGCGAGACTAAATGAACTGACATCCTGCCTGTCAACAGAACATTAAAACAATGGCTATATTTTGGACCAAAAATGCAATATAGATCATATTATATTTACATACCAAACCCAGGCCAAAGAGCAGGATCAGAGACCTGAGTGACATGGCTCTAGCTGCACACACACACACACACGCAGTAGCAGATGAGTGTTGGTTCTACCTCGTCCAGCCTAGGTGTGTTTGAGAGAAAGTTGTGGCTTTGGTTTTTTGTACAGAAGAAGAATGCAGTAATGAAGGCAACATTCCCATGATCCACACATTTTTATGACTTCAATTGGGGGAGATTACATGGCTGTCTAATTAATTATTAATTCAGTAGTCATGATTATCTTATCTAAGTATTGTAATCACACTAAAAGACACTGGTGCAGGTGGTTTGGAAGGGTTCAAACATACAGTGCAGACATATACAGACCTGACCTGAGTCAGATCTGTAATGCAGTTAAAACCATTAGAAGCAGCAGATCATAACTGCATGGAGTCACATATTTAAATTTACAATTACTGAAAATAATTTTCTGAGGCATATCAGTGAAAAGTATTTTTAATTGAAGAGTGAAAGTTGACCGGTTGTCATGATGAATGATATTTTCACTTGAAACAAAGTTCAAAGTTTTGAAATAGAATGTTTTTATGACATTTTTTTTGCCATTCAAATGAATGGAGATGATGTTCAAATCCTTAAAAAGACAGATCATCCAATCATCATGCAGAAGCCGAGCGTCCGGGCCAGCCCACTGTCCCATAGACCCCCTGAGACGCTGAGCGTCCGATGGGCGGGACAAAGCCCAGCATTTATCCAATGACCGTCTAGTTTCGCTGCAGTGGAACAACCCACTCTGTGCTTCCCCGTTGAAGTCAGTAGACGCTCGGCGTCTACACTGTGTAAAGCACTGTGGCGCTGCGGGGATGAATGAGAGGGAAGTCGTGTCGGTTACCTGTGATAAGTAGCTGATTCTGAACAAAAGATGAACGTGTTCTAGCGCATATTTAGTCAATGAAATGTACACAGAACAGTATATATTTGACCACTTATTTTGTTGACATTTTAGGGGAAGCTGAGCTTCCCCTGCAGTCTTAGAGCAATCGCCACTGATATATACATATATATTTATTCATTAAGTCTCGTTTTTTATTATAGTTTATGCTAAATGAGGTTTAAATGGATGATTGATACATCTTTTATGTTCTTAAGTCATTTAGAATTCTTCAGAAACATTTCATAGTCAAAAGAGCTGCATAAAATGTCCTTATTTTTCCTTATGTGTTTTCATAGGGATGGCAGAATCCACCTCAGGCCAGAACCACACCTTGCCGTCCCCCGAAACCAGAAAGAAATGGTACGTCATGAGCATGACTCCACCCCACACGTATATAGGCTCAAATTAGGGTCAAAATTATTTTGAGATGGTAAAATTGACTTTAACAAATAACCCCAATATTTGTAGTTGTAAATCAACATTTGTTAACCTGTAAAATAAATCTGCATGATAAATTAAGTTTCTGCATGTGGAAAAATTATGCTTGTGTAGAAAAGATTTCTATTTCTATTTCTAAATCTGAATCTAAGATATGAACAAATGGTCAGTGGTGAGGTTAAACAAAGACATGTAAAATGAAGAAATGGTTTTCTCAACATCTGTGTCCTGATACAGAACAGAGAACTGTGTAAAACTCAAAAGTTCCCACAGTGTATGTGACACTAAAATTAGAGGGAATGTTGCACACTGAGTTTTACAGTTTTTCTGCTTATCTCTGTACACAGACATCCACAAAAGCATTTCTCCTTTCCCTGTCTTCTTTTAACCTCACCACTGATCATTTGTTCAGTTTTGATTCACGCTGTCTTTTAACAAATACAAATCTCTTTATCTCAAGCACAATTTTTTTCACATGCACAAACTTGAATTTGTCATGCAGATTTATTTTACAGGTTTACAGAGGTTGATTTACAACTACAAACATTGGAACATCATTTTACAAGCTCAAAATCATTTTGAGCCTTTATAGCTGGGTCGGGGGGCTGAGTCATTCAGCTGGTGGCGGCTAGCTTGCTGGCTGGGCACATGGGCCACTTGGGCGGGGGGGGCTTAGCTAACTGCTAAGCTAAAGTAACTACCAGATCTGAACAGCATGTAAACAATTGCTGAGTTAGTGAAAGTCGCTAAAAGGAGCAGAGAGCTGGAGCGGAACCAGTGTAGGTTTAAATGTACACTTTTAACTATTTCATGCCATTCAACCTCCAGCTTACAAGTTCTGCTTTTAATCTTCAGCTATTGCTTCAGCTACTTCAGTATTGCTTCAGCAGTTGTATCAGCTACTTCAGCAATCTCATTCAGCTCTCAGTATTCACACGTATTTTCAGCAGGAAATGCATTTTCTAGTTAATAGTTAAGGTCTGCTTTTTAATTCGGCATAAGATCACCTATGAGCTATAAGTGATTTCACCATCAGTCTTTAAAGAGAGGGTTATATTTGAGTAGACAGTTCGGTACATGTCTTTATTCAGGAACATAGCATCATGTGATCCTCCTAAATTACAGTATGGTGTCACTGCCATTATTCTGGAGTGAATGCTGCTGTCCTTTAGAAGGTTGTATTTACTATCTTGTCAGCATGAGAGGAATGCACTAGTACAGGCCTTGGTGTTTGAAATTACAGTTTTATTCTCCTCTCAGTGACACTGTTATGGTACGCTGGTTATTCAACTATGTTGTTCAGGGGACCACATTTCCTGAAAGCTAAGGGCCTGGGGCCAGACATTTCCCTGAGCTATTCTCATTCTGTACACTTGACACAACTGTATCCTTAACAAATGAGAGAGAGAGAGAGAGAGAGAGAGACAGAGACACAGAGAGAGAGAGAGAGAGAGAGAGAGAGAGATACTGTGGACATTTTTAATACCAGGTTTCTGTGCTCATCCCTACACACAACACAAATTATAGTTGGAAAGTTGGGAACACTTTGACAACAGACACTGCTGTTACTGCCTGGTACTGATGAAACTGTTCACTAAGAAGGCTGCTGCATTACCAGAGCCTCTGTGGTCTATGTTGTGTTTTTAATAAACATGAGCACACAAGACACACAAGTGACTTCACATGCTCAATTTTATTCTACCACCAAACATTAATCTGTTGACCTTGCAGCTATCCCATAATGCACTGTAAACCAATCCCGTTTCCTATTGGTCCATAACACAGGCTTCTTTGTGTAACTTGTAAAAGATATAAACATGTTATTAACAAATGCCACAGTCTAGAGGATTTATTGTGGCTAAAATTTATTTGCAATTAAGCAATTGATAGGCGGGCCGGTCAGACTTGATTGACGGGCTGGAGCTGAATAGTCCATGCTTTACAGCCTTCCAGTTGAGAATGAATCATAGCACTCACAATGTTTCAGTATCTCATATTAATAAAAATGATGCTTGACTTGAACTGATGCTTGTCTCGTTTTTTTGGGGTAAGTGACTGATGGATGTAATGCTAAATAGGAAAATAGATATTTTATTCATTTAAGCCTTGTAAGATGTGAAGTTGTATGTGATGGGAACAGTTTAATTTTACTACACTTGTAGATAATAACCTACTAATATAAAATGGTGTTAGACCAAATTGACACTCAACAGGAGGATTTGCAGTTTATTTAAAATCAATTTATTTAAGCAGTTTGAAGCATGGCAAGCAAATAAAAGAAAGAAAGAAAATAACATACAAACTAAATCCAACAACTACAAATCTATGAAGAACCTGGGAACAATTTCATATCAAATAGTCAATGAAGCATTGAACGTGTTTATGATGAGAAGGTCCAAGACAAAAGACATCACTTCATCTTGACTGTTGACCTACTGTAAAACCTGTACTTTAAATTCAATAAGAGAATAGAGTGCAGGTGTTCCCTGTGGTAAAGTAGGTGCAGGTGTTCCCGGTCAGTAAAGTAGCCAGATCTCTGATAGCTTTTTGAGGTTGAGGTCACGTTGAAAGTGATCACAATAAATCACCTGTTCTCTGATAACTAACAAAGTTGTGATGATGGGACCAATTTTATTTTTAACATTCAACTTCAGATTAAAGATGAGATAGGTTCAGGTAGCAGTCTGCTGAAATACTTGTAGCCATCATTTAGTGATGTGCCCTGTCTTCTGCTCAGTGAAGACATTATGGGGTGGTGAGAGAAGAAGGTAAATCTTTGGTCGGGTTCTCCTGTAATGAAAAAGGCACATGACAGGTAGGTGTGATACATTGGTGCTAATGAAGCACAGTAAATTATTGCTAGCCTAAATTGCAATGATGTGAATTTGTGTTGACTCTTAATACTCCAACTCACGCTCATTCCATGAATCCAAACATGTCCTGTATGATCACCACTTTGTCGCTCTTGTGTTGTTTTCTCCTCATCCTCCAGACGTTCACGGCAGTCAGCATGGAAACCACCAACACGACTGCTCCCACAGATGCTGCCACAGTTGTGATCACCGTTAGGTTATTAGCATCTCCCTGTGGAGTGTCGTGGTCTCCAGCCCTCATTAGACTGGCAGCAGCCTGGACTGAGTGAGGCAGAGGCTGAGGTACCAGCAGGCTGGAAATATCTGAGGACAAATAGACAACAATCATGATGGTTCAGAGACAGGATGAAACTTAGATATAAAGAATAGCTTGTGTGTGATATCCTGGTCCTGTATAATGGACTAGTGTCTGACTGACTTCCATACCTTCCAGACTTAAGAGGAAGAAGGCATCATCTCCTTTGATGAATTTGTTGCTCCTCAGTCTGCTGTGGGTGAGGAAGGAACTTGTTCCGGATCCTGGGCCTCGATAATAATAGCTGCCATCAGATTCAGTCACTTTAGAGCCCACTTTCCTGGGATTGTCCCAGTAGTACTCAGTACCTGAGAGAAACAGGTGAACTGTAATTCTCTTTTTGAAGAACTCATCAAGTCATTGGCTTTGGGACGCTCAGTTGATACGCCTAGAAGTCAAGCCCCCCCCCTCTCTTACCATTAGAGGACTTCTTTTTGGGGTCAGTCGTGACCATTCGGTGCATGTTCATTTGCTGTCTGATGTCAGACTGTTGATCCATCAAGGCCATGGTTGCCTGCTGCCATGGACATGGCCACTTGAGTCTGTGGTCGTTGGGGCCTGAGGTCAGGTGGAAGTAGAGGGCCATGTACCCTGGATAGGTCTTTGTTCCATTTAGGTAAACGCTTACCTACAGACCACAGAGAAGCATGAGGTACATTTCTACAACAACTAAAGTTTTGTTTAGATTTTGTATTAACTGAACAGTAAAACATTCCTATGACATAACTGGAACCCAATGTGACTTCATCAGTTTACTTGTTTTGTCCAAGCAATGGTGCAAAACCCAAATATATTATATTTACCACAAGAATCAAGATACACAGCAATTTTTTTAACTGGAACTACTACTGCTACTACTACTACTACTACTACTGCTACTTCTACTACTGCTACTACTACTACTACTACTGCTACTGCTACTGCTACTGCTACTACTACTGCTACTACTGCTACTGCTACTACTGCTACTACTGCTACTGCTACTACTAATACTACTACATCAGCTACTACTACTATTACTACTGCTACTACTTACAGCTTTAATGCTAATATATAAAGAAACTATGAGATCTAAAGCTCAAATTTATATATAACCATATAATTGGCACCATATAATGATGCAGACGTAATAAACATTGTTTGTACTTATAAGTCGTTAATAAGTCATAATTTCAATGTTTGCTATATATGACAAACTGTTGCAGTTTACATGTACAACTACATTGCAAAATTTGAAACATTTATTCATGAGAATTTGAAGTAGAGATTTAAGAAGAACAGCTGGAGGAAGTCGTGGAACAGATCCATTCTTCCTCCATGTGTGTCAGACATGATCTCTTACAATTTGAGGTTGCTCATAGATCACACTGGTCCAAACAAAAGCTAACAAAATATTCCCAAATAATGATAATAAGTGAAGTCAATAGTGATCTTAAGTTGTGGACTTGTTTTCTGGGGTTGTTGTCCTAGTCTGTCAAATTATTGGATAACATAGAACACTTGTTGTATTTAGGCCATTTAAAAATCTTTAAAATTCTTAGCACATGATCAAATTTGTCATGTATTAATGATGTGCTTGTTTATTTAATAGTTTTTTGTATTTTTCATTGATTTCTTTTTTTTTGGTTGGTATGGATTAAAACCTTTTCTTGTATAACTGTATGTTGGCTATTACAAATCAGCGTTGTGTCTGTTGTAAAGGTCTGTGGTTCCTGTGCTGTACTCAGTAGAAATGTTGAAAAAAAGGACATTTACCTGGAAGGAGTAACCTGCTGGAGACAGAAAGCGTGGGCTGTAGAGTTTACTTCCTTTTCGCGTGGTGGCCATCAAGCCGGTGATGTTGCGGATGTGCCAGATGTGCTGAGGGCAGTTTGTGGACGACAGGTTAATGTCATCGAGAGAGAAGCCCCCTTTCGATGGACGCTTTTCCCTCACGCCCTCAAAAACCACACGGGCCTTCTTTCTCACATTCAGATTGACATTATGCAATTCCCAGGAGCCCCTAACACCTCCTGTAACAGAAAGAAAAGAGTAGACAGAAACCACTATTAATCACTTTTTTCAACTAGATTAAAGGTGAAATTGTTATCATATAACCAGTATGTGCTTTTAGAGCTTTTGTTGAAAAATGAAAACTGGAGCATTCTCAATGTTGCTTGTAATCTTTCAGTGTTGTGTCCTCTCTACCTCATAAAATAATCTGCTGCTGTAATGTTGCTACTCATAGAGCCTTCTACCAATATATCATTCATCATACAAACATATCATTCGTACATTACCTGAAATGCTCTTGAAGAGCCTCATTTTCCCTTTGGGGCTGGCCTTGTCATACTCTCGCACCCAGATATTGAGAACATCATCAGCTGCCCCGGTGTTATGGAGGAAGAACTGCAGACACTGGGCTCCAGGTTTGGGGTAAAGCCAACGACTTTCCAGAAACGCCCGGTCACCACGTTTAGCAACGGCTGTGCTGAAGTGCATGAAGAAGCCTTTCCCTGGACAGAACAGCCACAAAGCAGGTGATATTAAGCCGCAGTAATATTGGTTCTGCATGATCACCTGTGAGTGTCAAATAACTGGTTAATACTAAATACTAATAATACTAATACTTGTACTGTGAGGACTTCAACATTCCTCATGCTGTTTTGCTACATATTATAATGAGAAACCAAGCCTGTAGAGGCCTTTAGCAGAGTTTGATGTGTTTGATCTCTTGATAGATCCCTGGTACTGTTATTGTTGAATGCCTCAAAAAGAATTGTTGAATTGCTAATGAAATGAAGAGGGGTCCCAATTTTATTTGCCAGCACGGAAGTGAGGTAATGGACAGAACACCACTGTACTATATTTATATAAAACTACAAATGCATTATCAATAAAATATTCTCAATGTCACAGCCCTGCAGAATCTCTGTGGTTTTCTCTCTCCCTTGTGTTTTTGTGTTCTCCCCCTGTTGTGTCTCTGTGTATGTGTGTGGGCGTGGCTTCTCTCTCCTGGCTCCTGGCTCATCTCCACACCTGCGACTCATCACTTCATCAAGCCTGCAGTTCAAATACCTCGGCGGACTCTCCACTCATCGCCAGACTGTTCAGTCTACCATGCGGTGGGCAGCCCTTGGCCACCTTACCGCCTTTGAAAGATTTCATTATACTCAGTTATAGCTCTCTGAAGGGGTTTTGCTTCATGTACTCTCTCTACAACCAGCTCCAGCCAGTCTCTGCCTGCCACACCATCTCACCAGAGGATCCTCCAGCCTCCATTCCAGCCACACCACCAGCCAAACTCTGCCACTGCCTTCAAACCCCCCTCTGCCAGTCTCCAGCCCACACCAGCCTCCTTTTTTTCAATAAAACCACTTTTCACTCCTGACTGGATCCAAGAAACTGAAAAAACCACCACACTCAAGTATCAAAGGTAAAAGTGGTTGTTATGAATACCTCCTTTTATACTATTATTTTATTACATATGTTATATTGCTCTACATGTAAGCCTTTATATGTGTCAGCTTGGTCAAGGTGGAGCTGAACTGTTTCAAATACCTTTGGGTAATGTCATCTCTAAAAATGTACCACATTAAGATGATCACCCTACTCTGCTTGTTATGAATGGATCCTTTTATACTGTTATCGGGTAACTATAGCAACTATAGTAACTATAGTTGCAGTAACAAATGAATGTAGTGGGGTAAAAATAAATAGTATCATTTTTTCATCTGAAATATACTTCATTACTTAAGTAAATGCATTTAGTTCCTCTCAACCACTAGCAAGATGAAATGCATTTGCCAAGACTGACGGTCACCTTTGCATTGTCCCATGTTGGTGAAGTCAGTCTGAGGCCCTCCTCTAACAGATCTGCGTTGTTCCCACTTTGCGTTCCCAGGACCCTGAATCATCCCACAGATGTTCTCCTCCTCGAAGTCGCAGCTGTCCACAAAGTTAGATGACTTGGCTGTGGAGCGGGAACATTTGAGAGAGAACATTTTCATCAAGGTACTTGAATGATGAGATGATGATCATTCCTGTCATAATCCTGGAAAGTGTGTGTATGTGTGTCAATAATGCTTCGATGGAAACTTCTTATGTAAGAGATGTGAATCAGGACACATTTGATCAACTATGTTATCACATATCCAGCTTTTATTTGTCCTGCATAGGTGGAGTGATAAAATCAACAACATGTTGATATGATGGATTGCCCTCAGTTTGATAACTAAAGGTCGTATCGCAATTAGCAAAGGTGTGACCATGTAAATATGGTTACATCATATAGTAAACATCGCTAAAAACTGGCGGCGAGACATGATGCTGCTTGAGTTTACATGGCAGCTTAAGAGGAGAAATGAAGCCTGACAACAAACCAGTAATGGACCTGAATAAAATGCTATAGAAGCCTGTTTGACTTAGTGTGAGGAATGTTAATTTACTCATTAAAATATGGTTCAGTTGCTATTTTCTTCTCATGCTGCTGGATGAAGAATGGCTGAATAATAAATATATGATTGCCTTAGCATTTGTCACATCTCCAGGGTATTTATGCTTCCTGAGGCATATTACTAAAGGCTGAGATTATTGCCCAAGATTATCAATACATATTAGCATCAGTTTGTGCCAGATAGACTCTGACCTTCCTTCTCTGCCAGGTTATTATGGGACAAAAATCAAAGGTGATTTTAGTTTAGTGATTTTAGTTTAGTTCAAACACCCAAAGGACCCTTCCAGTGCAGGTTTATTTAGCCCATTTACTGCAGATCACGTATATTTTACACGATGACAGCTGTTTAAAAAAAAAAAAAAAAAACTGTTACTGCCATTGTGTGTGTGTTGTTGTGTTGGTGTTTTTTTTTGTTGTCTTTTTCAGTTTGATTTTTTTCAACATGTCCGTCCTCATGCCCTCCCTTTTTTGATCCACCATTCTCATGAACCGTTTTAAACATTTTATCAATTTCTGTGATACTGTTTGATAACACATACTTTCCACACAGTTTCAAATCTCATCACATTTTGGCCATTTTCATTGGTTGTCTTCTTCATGCTTCTTCATTGTTTGCTTCATGTTTTAAGGGCAAATTCACACTTTGTTAACAGATAATTTTATCCATTTGTGTAATACTGTGAAAACAATATTCTGGTAAAACTGTATAATACATAATCAATGTGCACTGCTGTCTATTGCAGGGTGCTACCACTCACGGATTTGCTAAATTCATGAATGTTTAAATTTCTAGTGGCTTGTCTAGATCTCAGTTAGAATGATTGCACATGAACTGAGTTATTCTGACAGCAACAACAAGAAGTAATGGCACCTAAATTGGGCTGTAACTGTATCGCTACTTCACTAACAATTAACTAACAGATATTGTAACAAATCACTCAGAGCAGTTTTCAAGACATTCTTCAATTACCAGCTTGTTATTGTAATGTAGCTAGCTAATGTAACTACATACCAAGTCGTTCATTAAAATGTTAGCAAACATGTCACCACAGACAGTTTATTCCAGTTTATACATTATATTACAACTGCATGCTTTTATCATCCAGTGTTAGCTACTCCAAGAAGCTAACATCACATCACAAAAGTGTTTATCTAGTTTAGCAAGGTATTTCTTTGACACCTAACACATTGTTAGAGTATTTAGCCAGTTTTTACTGCTTGAAAAATCACTTTAGTTTACTTAATATGACTTATAAAGTGTGGAGTAGAGAAACTATCTGGATGTTTTCTAGTCGGCTAAAATACAGAATTGTTAGCTGGCAGTCAGGAACTGTTAGCTAACAGTTCAGTACTATTATATAACGGCAACAAACTATCACTGAACGCAGTGCAAATAAACTCTTGAAGTTGACTTTACCGTGTTCCTATATGATTACAATGTACTGACTGTATGGTAGGTGTAATGGCATCGTCCACTAATCGGAAGGTCAGTGGTTCAATTCTCAGCTCACCCAGTACGCATGCCTAAGTGTCCTCCAAATGTGGCTTTTAATGTAAAGCGATTTGAGTGGTAGATAAGACTTTGACATTTACATCACAATATGTCAAACATCTATATGGTTTCTTCAATGAAGGTGGCCTGTCTTATTTATGGTTTGATGTACAAAATGACAAGATAACATGACTTACTGCAGTTGTAGAGACGGCTGAGTTTGGTTAGGTCACTAGAACTGAACCCCATCCTTTGACCAATCACATCCATGAAATGGGGGATCTTTGTGACGATGGTGGGCTCAGAGCCAATGTTGAAGGACGTCTTACTGTAGTGCATCACAGAGCCGTAGTCATAGGGAACGCCCAGAGCACTGGACACTGTGTCATTGTGTTTTTCGAAGTTGTGTTTTTTACCTGATAAAGCCATAAAAAAATATGAGGAATTGTTTGCTTTTGATTTTGACAAATACGGATGTAGCAGCAGGTGTTTTGCAAATGCCCATCCTACTGAGTTAAATGTATTCAAATATTAGGCTAACATAAAGAGAAAAATGCAGAACATAGTTTCTATACACTGTACTGTAATTCAAGGTGTTATGGATAAATGTTACCAGTTTCAATGCGATCCCATATGATGTTGACATAATCGTCACGGTCAGCTCTGGACTGCTCATGCCAGAATCCAAGAGCATGCAGGAACTCGTGCTCAACAGTTGCGAGACGATCACAGTTACTACCAATGGACAGTCGCTGCTTTCCCACACGCTTGTTGCCTACAGAGGAGAAGCACCTGCAGAAAGGGGAAGCGGGACGCAAGTTTGTCTTTAAATGGTCAAAGCGAAAGTAAAGTATGTATAAGTATAGTAAAGTATAAACAAGTTAGCTCAGGGGTTGGTTGGGCTGGTTGGTGTGGATAAGTCTTTTTGAGTTCTCTATAGTTCCAGCTGTTTTATAGGTTTGGCTAACCAATATAAGTCATGCTACAAAAGTCAATGTTACAACAAAATTAGTTTCAAGCTTAAAGACTTCATGTCTACCTGACAACACCAACATCCTTTTAGCTCTATTTTGGTCTCCACTAATTCCTGAGAAAGCAGCTGCTAAAAGCTCCAATGTAAGCACCTGCTAGTGGTTTTGTTTGGTGCTGGGCAGTTAGTGTACTGTGGGTTTGTCAGTTTTTTTCACTGAAAGCAGCTGCCTGTTGCTGCTGGAAACAAGATTAATGAAAGTGGTGAGACTGAACAAAAACAACAAAGTTGTAGGCTGCAAAAATCAAAACAATGAGCTGGCTAATAATCTGTTACTAGGACATGAAAATATCAGCTAGTGCAGCTTTAAACATTTGTTGAATGCAGCATTATATGCATGGATGTATGTTGTGACATCATTTACAACCAGCAAGCATGAACTAAGCTCTGAGAAACACAGTATATGTGCACATTACTGAAACTGAACACACAGCAGTTAAAAGTTTGACTCACCCGCTGCCTTTGTACACAGAGATGTAGTTCTTCTCTCCTTTCCATGGTGTGAAGTCAATACAGGTCTTCAGTCTGTACTGGTCAAACGCCTTCAGGATCACTCCCTTTGCATTAATTTCTACATGGTGCAAAGTTTAGGACAAACGAACATGAAGAAGTGTGATAATTGGATGCATCCATCCATGGTACGTACTGTGAATGTGGGTTTCCATAACAGTGTCTTACCCAGACTGTCCTCCAGGTAGTAAGGAATGGTTGTTGGCCAGCGGTACTTATCACCTATGATTGAGTTTCTGCCGAAGGTCTGACGATAATGAAGAAAACAACATATAACAAGTTATACAATGAGAGACTGATGAAGGAGAAACAGCACAAAGTTCAGCAGACTCACTTAGGCAATATATGTTTGCAAATTTCTGGCCTTTCTTGATTGCGATGCACACAATAAGGGCTATCCTCACTATCTGTGAGCTTGTATTTTTATAAAACCTCAGTATCACTCAAAACAATAATACATAAGAAATATGTTTGTTTGCTTTTTACAAAACGGGACCTGAGACAAGTTAAGTTGTATTAATGTTGAAATTATAGGCTATGTATTGTGTCTGTACATTTGAATTATTCCAAGTATTTTAACATAGGCGAGCAGATATCTTTGCACATTTATAGCAAAGCCATATGACGATCATCACATTAATACTGTTCATATTGCCCAACTTAAGTTCTTACATATACTGTTTAATATGTAGTCATATTTGTGTCTCTACTTTGAACACTTCACACAGAAAAATTTTTTTTGCATGCAATAAATGATTTTTAGAGTTTTTTTTAGAGCAGGTAATTTCTGATTGGCTGTTTTGTCTCCAATAGGATCATCTGCCACTAAGGAAGTAGGGAAGCACGCTCTACAAAATATAAAATGATGCATAAAATCTTTTTCTGTGCTCAAAATATCTGATCATGGACCCAAAATACCAGGTTCACACAGGCCTGAATATGCAGATTATTTAATAGGATTTGCATCAGAGTCAGTAGTGTTGGTGTGCACACACCAACACTAACTTACTTCATCCTGTTCGATGTCTCCCTCCAGCAGGTCCAGCCCGGCCGCTGCAAAGGAAAATCATGTTTGTTAATTAAACTCCTCAGAATCAAAGACAAAACAGAACAAAACACAAATACAGAGTTTTCAAACCTTTATTGATGTCGATGATGTCCCAGTCATGGCCTTCATCAACATCAGTCTCTGCAAATGAAGAATTGGTAATGATGAGATTACAATAAGACTGTCATGATGTAGATGTGTGAACATGAGACATATTTAACATTTTATCATATATTAATTTTAAAAACATGTTTAGTCTTAGATGCTTAAATTCAACTTGATAGCCCTTCAGCCATCAGCATTCTTACTTTTAAATGGGAAAGGTGAAATTTTGAGTTCTTGTTGTCTTGAATGTACAATCTACTGTAAATGAATGGTGCATGGAGAGCTCAGGTGGGACACTAGTCAGTTCAGTGCTAAAAAAACAGAAGTGTGTAGAATGAAGTGCTGCTATTGACTAAAGACTTAATCCAACACTGACTAAAAATCTTATCCAACTCACCTGTTTCTCCTGTTAGCTTGGCTGCAGTCTGTAAAATAAATTCAAAAGCACAATAGTTCATAGAATAAAATGAGGGAATTATTTAATTGCGAGACTAAATGAACTGACATCCTGCCTGTCAACAGAACATTAAAACAATGGCTATATTTTGGACCAAAAATGCAATATAGATCATATTATATTTACATACCAAACCCAGGCCAAAGAGCAGGATCAGAGACCTGAGTGACATGGCTCTAGCTGCACACACACACACACACGCAGAAGCAGATGAGTGTTGGTTCTACCTCATCGAGTGTCTGTGGAGAAGTTGTGGCTTTGTTTTTTTTTGTTTTTTGTTTTTTTACAGCAGAAGAATGCAGCAATGCATGCAACATTCACATGATCCAATTAGCATTTCTTAAGCCCCTATCTATGGCTCCGTCCTCTGGGGCCACCCAAGCCTGAGCATGGACAAACTTTACAGTTTTAGCTCATTACAAGTGAAGAGCCTTGCGTTGTAGTGTGCTTGAGTAGAACTGAAAGAACACAAAACATACTATTGTCAAAATATTTGACTGGGACTTCTAAAGGCCTCAAACGAAGTTAACAATATATTTCAGGTCTGTCAGGTGACATTCGAATTATATTTCTCTTCACTTAAGTGTCCTGACATTTGAGAATGAACAGACGAAGGTGTGACATATTGGATATTGATAAATGTCTCGGCATACATTTGATCAGTTTTGACAATGAAATGACATTGATTTTGTAAACACTCATCTTTGACAGATTTAACTGACGTGAACATTAAAAGTAAAATTGCTTTTTCACACATCCCATCAAATATTCATTCACTTTAAATGATTCATGCCACAATAAATGGTAACGCTGTTTCCAAGCAAATTTTATTTGAAATCTTGTCTTTATTGTAATGGAAGTATTATCTGACGATGTTCAACTCCTCTAAACATATTTTGTTGACATATTGTATGTCATTTAACTCCAAAATGACTAATTAATCAAACTCAGTCATAGGAAATAGACTTGGTTGGTATTGGTTTCCCTCTTGGCAGGCCATTTCCTGTTTTAAAGCAGTTGTAATCATGTGCAGAGTATTGTATCTGACAGGCTGCCACCAACCCATCCACTATCCCCACAGCTTCAGCAGAATAATGTTCAGTGGAAAACCTTCCATCCTTATAATTTCAGCTGTTTATATAGCTATGTGTTTGCTTATCCACTATGATTGTTTTGAACTAAAGAACAATTCAAGTTCTTCAGTTCTCTCAGAAGCAGTGGTCCCACTTTATTCTGCAAAACAAATTTGAAGACATTGTATCAAATCAACTTGAAATGAAAAAACATCTTTTATGACACCAATTCATTGCAAAAATCCTCTGTAAAACTCAGAAGGCAAAGATGAGAGAGGAGAGAACCCCAATGATTTTTGTACTCCATAAAATTGGGAGTTTGTGAGAGATTAAAAATGAATGGTAACAACCAACAACACCAAACAACTGAAATGTCCTGATTTTTAGCCCCAAGTACTGGTCAATCTCTGAATCACATCACTGAATCCTTCATTTCCCATGATGCAACCAATTGCATCTTTTCGTTTTAACCAGCCTGTCTGGCTGATGCTCCAGAAACAGTGAGGCTGAGTAAAAAGAGAGGACAGGGAGGAGGATGTCAGGGTTAGATGGATATATTGGTTATCAGAGTTTGGAATAATCTCATGAACCAGGCCTTGCGTAATCAAAGAATAAGCCACTAACTGAAAGTTAAGGCATAAAGATGAGTTTTAAGTTTGGATTTAAAGGCCTCAGTAGAGTCAGACAGTGTAATCTCAGGAGGGAGGTTGTTCCAGCCAAAATAGGCCCAACTTAGACAATAATTCCACAGATATTAAATAAATGTGTTCATTTCAGTTAAATCACAGTCCACAGTGTCAGAATACAGACTTTCAAACATTAGAACAGTGGGTAATAAAGTGGCTTTTTTAACATAGGTCCTAAACTGCAAATCTTTTTCATCCCTAACCCTATGACAAAGATATAGTAGAGCATTTAATCCTGGCTTGTTGTGGACCCAGATGGTCTAAAATGCACATTTTGGTACCAAGTTACAATTTAAGAAGGTCTTTAAAGGAACAGTTTGACATTTTGGAAAATACATATTTCATCAACCATTGTTATTCAGGGAGGATTGACTTAGCATCAAGCTCTTTTACAGCAATGCCCTGAAATCACATTCACAGGCTAGAGTGATATACAATATATGATAACAACAGTCACATTGCTAATAATAATTAGATAATGAATAAGTCGAATAAAACAAATAACCAGCAGGCATGTCTGACAAGAATGGTATACAGGAATAAAAACAAATAAACGACTGTCAAGTCTATCGAGAAGGATTGACAACAATAAAAACAGTCTAATTTAAGAAATATCAAATAATTGTAATTTGTTCTATTTGTTAGGTGTGAAAAACTAAAAGCTAATTGGATATATATTTGCTTTCTTACTGAGTTACTTGAGAAGATTGATGCCACTCTCAAATCTGTATGTTAGAAGAAGCGAATTCAGGTGGAAACAGTTTGCCTTGACTAAACAAACAACATATAATGTGTTAACTAATGAACTTCATAGGTGCTGTGCTAAGCTAAGCTAACTGGCTATAGCTTCATATTTAATGGACACTGGACACAATGTAAAAGAAAGCAAGTATGCGTGCTTCCCGAAAGGCTGAAGCAAGCAGATACAGAATAGCTCCAAAAACACACTGTCACATTAGTATACATCTAACAAAATTAAAGACTGGCCAACAACCGCAATGTGACTTATCATTTCAAAGATTGTTACTGAGCTTCAACCACTAGCTGGTCCCACTAGTGTCAAACTGCAAACCAGCATCACTTTATCTTCAGCAATGTCTGAAAAATATTTAGTCTTCATTCTAGCTGCTGTTAGATTGTCACCATTACTTTCCTTGAATCCCAGAATTCCTGCTGTCACAGACAGAGCACATCTGGCCTCATGAAGCTGCTTCAGTTGTCCCCATGTCCATGTAACACATGGAACACCCATCTGAACTTGCAGCCTTTCTGCCCTTCACCTCTTGATACGGCTCAGTCGCTCACACATGATGGACAGGTACTGGGTCAGCTTCACCATGGCGATGATGAGGGTTCCTCCGATCAAGGTGCAGGTCGGCCAGAACAGGGAGTGGAAGACTGCGACCCGACCGTAGATCTGAGTCAAAATGGCACTGTCCGTCCTGTCGGTAGGGTCCATGAAACACTGAACTGTGTGCTGAGACCGCAGACGCTCAGAAATGTTCTGAATTATGGCGTGTGTGGCTGCATAGTCCTTACGGCACTTTGGGATGTAGAAGCACTGAGGCAGAGGGAAAAAAGAGAAAATTGAGTGAAACTTAAAGTTGTTTAGTTTTTTCTCTAAGAGATCGCTCTGTTATTACAGAGCTGTCTGGTTTTGTGGTAATCTACATGTATTCAGGATCCAGAAGTGTTTTGGCCTTTCACTCATTGAGCACAGAGTTCAAAATACTATATATATATTCCTGTTGTCTGGTCATTTTCCAATATATAAACATATATAGAATAACAAAATTTTATTTGCAGATTAAAAGTTTAGAATAAATTAAGACGAGAAACAAATGACTCTGCTTAGTCACTAAATTACTATGATACAAACAGATAAATAGGCCTATGGATTTTCAAACAGTTTAATCCAACAGTAAATAAAGTAAAAGAGAAATATCATTACCACTATGAAATAATTTTCCATTATCCTAATAGTAGTAAGTCCTGCATAGTCCTGCTGTCATCTCCATAAATTACAAGAATAATGAAAGAATAAAAGAATATTGATTTGGAATAGTGTTTTTTTAATTATTTTTTTTATATAAAAAACCTGTATTTGTTTGTTTCCACTTATTCTGATTAATTAGATCTGTTCAGGTTGCAGGTGGATGTCATCAAACTATCAAACTCTTTACTGAAAATGATTAATAAAGAAGTAAGTTGGTGCTGCAAAGTACCTAACCTGAGAGTTTATGCCATGGCTTACTGGGACAATTAAATAGAATAGAGCCATTCTTAATACTATTAATAACACTGATGCTTTTCTTGCTATAGCAAGACATAATGTCAGCAATGGATGAGATCTGTCAGGCAGATTCTCTTCATATATACACACACAGTCCTGAGAAAGAATCTAATTAGGCAAAGTGAAAACACCTGTGTGGGATGGGCAGGGGCATTAACTTTGCTTGACTCCAAGAACACAATAAGCCTATTTAAAGAGCATGAAAAACAATCTGTAATACTGATATATTTACAAGGAGAACTCACACAACAGGTAATCACGAATTTGTAAAACTCGAGTAAAAAAAAAAAACAACAACACATAATTGAAACTGGTAAACGTTTTAGACGACAGCAGCATTATCAGTTGCCGAGTACCTCAGGGTTGCTGTCTTGCGTCTCCTCATTGTGCAGCAGTCGCACCACTTTCCCTGACGAGTTGAGGCTCACATACACCTGGAGACAGGGGTAACGGGAACTCCTCCAGCACTCTGCTCCACAGCTATATGAACAGTTTACATCCCACATGATGGTCGAGTTCACAATAGTGCAGCTAGCCTCATCTGTCCACACACTGTGGAAAAAGATGGCAGTGGTGATTTCCACTTGATGTGGGGATCATATCTTGGCATTGTAGCTAAAACCGAGCATGCATTTGTTATTTTGTAAACTGAAAGTGTTTTCACCTGTCAGAGTAGGAGCGCAGTATGGTGATTCCCAGGACAAAGTACATCATGACAGAGAAGAAGACCATGCTGAGGCCCAGCAATATGGCTCTGTCCTCTCCTGCTCTCAGAGCCGTCACTGTCTTCCTCTTGTCCAGCACTTCATACTCACGAATCTTCTGGTAGATGGATCTGGAAAAGGTTAGCATCAAAGCTGCACCTTGACAGTTTCCTCTCAATCTGACACCTGTCCTTGTCAGGATTTGGGGTAAGGTGACAAACTTTGTAGTGTCCTTGAACTACGTCTACCACTGTAACACCTGCCTCTTGTGTTTAACATTGGATTAGCTAATTTTGCAGCAGTTGAGTACTCTATAGGGCTCGTGGAACAGTGAGCGGAGAGTAGCAGCTCAGTCTATTTTTATTAAATTACGTACATAAGGTTTTGGGTTAAAACATGTCAACCATTTGACATAATGCATATGCATGATTTCTGCAGTCTACCAGTGACTTTATAATCTTTTAACGCGTCTTCAGTACCTGTCTGCTTCCTAGACACCTTACAGAATCTTTAACTTCCTTATCAGATACTCAAGTTCCTATGAGGCTGAAGACTACATGTGAATGTATCCCTGGGCTTCAGAATAATCAACATGAGTTCAGGTGGGTAAACCCTTTGTCTTCTTTTTAAGTCACATCTGTAAACCCTGTTATTTTTATTTTTTTTTATTTATTTATTTTTTAAAGTATATTTTTTGGGCTTTTTATGCCTTTATTTGATAGTGCAGTAGAGAGAGACAGGAAATGGGGAGGCAGAGAGAGGGGGAATGACATGCAGCAAAGGCCGTCCGATGCGGGACTCGAGCCGGGGCCAACTGCAGCGAGGACTGTGGCCTCTACACATGGGGCGCCTGCTTAGACCACTACGCCACACGACGCCCCAAACCCTGTTATTTTTAATTAATACACTATATAATTTATATTTTATGCATGACGTGATGCACTGACTTGAATTCACTGACACTTTCACTATTTATACTTTGAATACTGTATCTCTGGCACTTCAGCTCATCTCCATCTCCTTTCATCACCACACCTCAACTGTTAATTTAACTGTGGGTCCTCTCTTACCCTTCAGCTGACAGTTTAACTGCTTTCAGCTTCTGCCCATCGACTGACCTTTCAGCTCATTTCTACCCTTCACCTTACAGCTCAAACACTCCAACTGACATTTCAGCTGCTGTCACCGGTTACATACCAACTGACACTTCAATTATTTACAGTGCACACACTTAAAGTCTCTCTAACACTTAAACTTCAACATAAATTATAATTATTTAATCATTTACAGTTTAACTGCTTCGTCGCTTTATCTTAAAATGACGCTTCAGCTACTTGGCTACACTTTAACTGCTTTCAGTGCTTTACTTTTCAAATAATAGATCTATGACTTTCAATCATGCATTCAAACTGGCATTTCACCTACTTACAGGGCCTACCCTTGAAATTAAAATTACATTTCAAGTACACTTCAAAAAACATTTCAGCTCTTGTTGGTGCTTACACTTCAACTCCTTTAAGTGATTCAACTTAAATTGCAACTCCTCATTCAACATTTAAAGACATTTTAACATGTTCACACATTTAAATTGTGCAATTTCCAGCATGCCTCCTAAGAAGAAAATTTAGATTTTACTAGTTCAAACATATTTCTGCATTGACATTAAAGCAAACACACGTGAGATAGGATTCATTACCTGCGGTCACTTCTTCCATCCGTTGCTTTACTTCCTGCCCATAGAAACATCTTATCTGAGGCATGTGGGAACTGTAGTCCACTGTAGCTGCCGGAGGTGTTGACCCACCTATGAAACATACAGATACTGTGAGACAAAAACCTACAGACCTTATGCAGGACCTGACCTCGGTTGTCCTGATGGTCCATGAGAAACAGTCCAGAGGTGATGCAGGCTATAATAACTCTGCTGTACATGTGTAGTTCACATTTAAACTCTATGCTCTGAACAAGAATTGAGGGCACAGATTACAATTTCAATATAATTCTACACCGATTTTCTCATGACAAAATGAGTTGAAAAGCACGTTTCCTGTCAACAATATATCTAAAAAATATCAGTGACTAAACTGGTCTAAAGTGCATTTTCTAACACAGTAATGCTGAATATATCAGTTGCACAGGAGTGAACAGACTGCAGGTAACATCAAAGAGGTGAAAACAACCCCAGCTGGTTGTCAAGATGTACGTTCGTGTGTCAACACTGGCCTGATCCAGCATGCCTCGTAATTATTTACGACCCAGGCTTAACAGGTTTCTTTCATCAGTCATCAATAAGAGTCCAGCACTCACTCTTGAGTGTCGTCAGCTCAGTCCTTTGTACATGTGTTGTAAACTGCTGGTGTAGTTTACTCACTGTTTTTTGAGACTGTTTTTGGCCACCGATAAACACTAATGTCAAAGGGTCTCCTTTAAATTTCACGAGTCTTCTACACGTGAGCTGTAACTGTAGTGGGGTAGGGTAGTGAGGAAAACAGACCACTGCAATAACGGCTGCATCCCCTGCTCACTCTGATTATTTGTAAAACCATGAATGACTTTCATTGTTGACATTTTTTTAAATTCTCAATTTCTCCAACACCTTTAAACGGCAACTATAGTGTAATTAAGGTTAGAAAAAAGTTGTGGTTATGAAAAAATAAATTAAGATTAAAGTATGGTTATGGCACCTAAAACAGTAAGAGATTGTAGTTAAGGTTAAGCAAACTTCAATTGCAGGCAGGACACAAACTCCAGTCTCTTACATCAAAGTCTGACATGCTAGTAGTATACACCCATCCACCACCCTGACCTCCACATCCCCACTGTCTTCCTCGCTCGCTATGAAGGTCACACTGCTTGTTGTGTTGGCAGTGAACATAAATCGTGAGGTGCAGATTTGTCCAACATGAATGTAATTCCTTGGCTTGGCTTCCTTGGTTGACTGTTTTTAGGTCATTGTGTTTTATGCCTATTGAGGTTTAATTAAACCAGTCCAGAGTAACTATCAAATATCTGTAATGTGACAGCATATCAATCTGCCTGCATGTCTTCCTGTTTGTGTGGAAAAACATGTAACCTAAAATAAGTGCAGGGCTGACATTTCCTGACATGTGTTGGTTTGATTTATGTGTGATGTGTGAGTGTGTTGACTGACTGCATGCCCACACAGGTCTTCATGTGTATCTTTGAGGGTTATATTTGTCTAAAGAGAGTTATCTTTGTAAACTAGCGGAAAAACTGCAGTGCTACACACCCATGAAGTGGTATGTGGAAACACATAACTGTCATGCCTTCACAGTTTAAGAGCTCCTGCACAAATGGAAAATGATCTCTGATAAAAGCTGCCATTGTGAAGGTCAAACAACAACGTCACTGGATCTAACACTGGATGTAAGATGAACTAACATCACACAGTATAATGTCAACTCCAGCACTGTGTTTTGTTAAAAATGTTTTTACATCCATGTCTTTAAGCCTGGACAGCGGAAATTAGACACGCTGTCTTGTTACTTCTCCTTGCAACTTCCAAACAATACTATGACAATGCTATGACCTTACAGATGTTAGAAAGACAGACTCAAAGGACAATAGATGCAGGTGGATGTAGCTGCAGCATCAGTGTCTATGCAAAAAGAAAATAACGACGGAAACCTTTTACTAAGGTGATTCAGTAGAATGTGTAAAACTCTAAGCGCTGTGATATATTATTATTATTATTACATTATATATTATATTACAATAGTGGTACAGTAACTGCTAATTGGATAGTGCACCGTTGGGTAGAACGCAGTCATTTAAGGTGTGCTGGTTGACATGTGTCAAATTCACTTACTGCTAATGCACTGCAGCTGAACTATATTGTAGATGTAACTGGCTGGAGGAAATCACCTTTGCCTGTAGTTCAAATTCTGTATTAAAAGAAATGCATTTAAAAATTCTTTGCAAATTGTGTGGTTGCAACAGTATGATGGGTTAGTTGGCTAGTTTGGTTGTAGTTATTCAAATGCCAAACACAATATCTCAAATCCTCGATGTGCTTAGGTTTAGGCACAAAGACGACTTGGTTAGGTTTAGGAAAAGACTGTGCTTGGGGTTAAAATAAACACTTCCTTAAGGTTAGAGGACCTTTGTCGTCGTGGTTACAATAATAACCATGCCATTAAGGGTGTGGAACAACTATGGATGAAAAAAAAAGTTTCACAAGAGAAATGAACAGTGGTCTCTTAAATTAAAGTCCTACATTTTGTGGACCAATCTTTTAATATGACAGCATTCATTTTACGTATTATTATTAGTATTTATCACTACTATTATTTCTTTTAGTTAAGGGGAAACATATACCACCACTGTTTACCTCTCCTCTCCAACATACTAAATTCACACTCAATAAACCAATAACATCTGAAAGACCTTCAACACCCTAATCAATATTAATCAATATATATCAATTATTAGAAGCTGACTAAAACTTTCAATAACTTAGCAGCTCAGTAAGTTTTCACATTTCAGACAAGACCATCCATGTTTTTCACAGAGTCTGGAAATAAGTGGATATGGGGTTCAACATGAACAAGGACAAACAGCAGACCAAAACATCAGGAAGCTGTTGTCACCTGGCTACTAAAGCAGGAGCAGTCAACATGTCAGGAATAAATATTGAGTAAGGCATGCTTCAGTACACACACTTTCACACACAGACATGCTCAGTCTATAAAAGTAAAAGGCCATGAATAATGGACCACCTGATGGGTGCCCGAGTCAATATTTGCTTATCCCTGTATATGTATGCTGTCTGCTTGGTTGTTTTCAGAAAGGCCTCGCAGAGGTCTTAGCTGCAGCTTAGTGACAGTGTAGGTTCACTTAAATGTACACTGGGGATGAGATGATTAGTGTAGGGACTGAAAGTGAATAATTAAGATTCAAGGCAGGAATCCAAACTTGCTCCTAAACCCCTGGTTGGCAAAAGGGGGGGGGTTAAAAACAAGATGGCATAAAAACATGATTTTGCTTCACACGTTATGCTACTTTTTCTTTGATGATGAACATTTTTTATTTTAATTCATTTAATGGCCAATTTTATTAAAGGTTTTCTCAATTTATATACAAAAGCATTGTCAGATGTGACTTATTACCATAACTAACTATGAATCTGGACACTCTTGAATGTCTTGATTAGATATAAATATTACTGATTCATGTTAAGTATATCACTGATATTAAATAGATATATAACAGTATTATTTTATTTGGTATTGATGCAAAAGCAAGATACAAGCTTGATACAGTCATGTCTTGTTTAATGTAGTGTACTGTACAGAGGACCAACAATAAATGAATGTTATAATGGACATTTGGTCAATTTAATACTGCAGTGAAGAAGACAGTGAGTACAGTCAAAAGAATCATCAGTCACAGCTCAACCCAGTCATATGTGAATTGGCAATGATACAAAATTAAGTGTATCCCGGCAACCACATCCTATTTTACAAATGCGTAGCATACACTTTATAAGTCTGACATAAGTAGTGATGATGAAATGGAGCTCACCTGATTTCTGACTGAGTTGTTGGACAAAAGTCAATGGTCGGACTGTCGGAGCAGTTGTCCCCTAACATGGCAACTTGTATAAAACTTCCACTTCCATCCATGGGCTCATGTTAACCTTTACCCAAACTAGTACTTCCATTTAAGTTACTTAGAAGTTCTCACTGCTGCTCGAGAGAATTTTTTATTCCAAAGTTTCACCCACCATCCAATTTTGAGGAAGCTATGTAAACACTTCAGAGGAAAAGAAAAAAGAAATAAAAACAACTGCAACACTAGTTTCAAAATGTTGCCAGGGAATAATGGAAATTACTCAGGATTAAAATCCTCTGGATTCTACTTAGCAGAAAGCAGACCAGTGAAAACTGAGGAAAAACACAAAGCGGTCAATAATGATCCATCATCTGGAGCTGTTCTCCAATTATAATCCACAAGTCTTTGTGGCTGAGGGTGAAAGAAGCCTGATGGCTGTGCTTTTGGCTGCTGCTCTGTCTGAGGTGTCAGGTCTCTATAACAGCAGTGTAACTGAGTTTACGTCAGCCTCATCAGCATCTGTCAGTGTGGATGTGGGCAGTGGATGGGTTGTGTGGGTGTGGTCTGGGATAACCATGACAATATAAATGCTCCTATAACACCAACATCTCCATTCGGTGTGAAAAGCCTCTGTCTTTTCCTCCTCACACACTACTGACTAAACCGAGGTAAACAGTAGCTGCTAAATTAAAATTGATGCTATTTAAACAATCTGGGGCTGTCACGTGGCGGTTAGCACTGTCACCTCACTGTCACCTTCTTTGTGCAGCGTTTGCATGAAGTCCAAAGACACAGATTTGGAGAAAGTGATACTTTGAATTGCCCACAATAAACCAACTATACAGTGTATTACTTGCTCAGCACCAAATGGCAGATGAACAAGTTTGTCAATTATCTGAAGGAGATAGAAAGAGAACATCCAGCAGCTAAAGAGGCAGATCTGATATTAAGATTGGACACCCAACCCTACTGCCATTAAGGTTATGGAAAACTCATGGTTAAAGCAAATATAATATGATTAAGATTTGTCTGTGGCTAGTAAAATACAACACTGTAGAAGGTCATTTGCCCTACGCAGCCATCCAAGTGTAATACACTCAGTCAATACCAGTGATCTGCTCAACTGCAAGCTGACAAATAAAAATTGGCAATTATAACAATAACAATACAATGGTTTCAGTCAGTCAGTGTCATCTTAGCCTTCTGCTACTTTTTTCTGTGGTTGGGACAGAATCCAGATTGTATTGCAGCCTCATGTCTAATGTTACAATCCTGTGGTTGCAACAGCCTGAGACCCACTTTGAACCTCAAATAATACTGGGTAAAAGAGAAGTATGTAGAGTGATGCAAGTCATGCAAAACAGTAAAAAAGAAAGAAGAAAAGCAATAATTCAAAGTAAATGTATGTTTAGCAAGTCTTCAGATGTAGCAACTATTATACAATAAGAATGTGTACAAGTGTTCCATAGCAGGCCTATCAGGTGGCAGCATTATGTGCTGTTGCGTTATTTATCCACCTTTCTTACAACTGTTAAAAATTAAATATTTTCTGATGTGCTCATACATACTACGCTATGTTCACATGCTTGCACATTCTATACATACTGCAAACTGTCCTCCCTGCATCCTTAGACATCAACAGCCACATACTACACCACAACACACACACACACACGCTGACATGCTGGATTCATCTCAAATGGTTCATGAGCCACTTGTCTCTCTTTGACACATAAACCTCACGGCTTTCCTGGAAGGCGCGACCGTCAGGTGGCATGGTGACGGCACGGGTGCTGCCATTCTCTATGGCAGGGTTGGAGGACTCACAGACACACAGGCATGCGTGTGTGTCCCCCCCGGCCCCCCCCGACACACGGTGCATCTCAGAAATGATGTCATAGTTCTGTTTCTGGAAGGTTATCCGGAGGGCATGTGTTCAGGGTGTGTAGCCTGCAGTTGTCTTTGGCCACCTGACTGACCACAGAACAGGCAGCGAGAGTCTCTCACAGCTGTTAGGCCTGGTTTAGAATCAAAGAATCGCGGCTCATAAAATAAAGCCACAGTAAAATGAACTTCTTGTAAAATCAATAATGGAGATGTACATGTGGGGTAAAACAAACTGGATAGCTGCTGTCACTTTCCCCCCTCTACACTTGCAGTATTTCAACTTGCGTAGCCTCTACTGCTGTTACAGTGTTCACAATAAAGACAAAGTTAAACTTTATTTTATTCTGTTTTTAGCTTGGCATGATTGCTTTTCACACTAGCCAGTTCACCAGCCGTATAAATGACTGTAGCTGTTATGTTTTTTGTTCTTCCATTTTGCACTGCATGGAGTGATTCATTAGCTTTGTTCCATTTCAGGGGCTGCATCCTTCAGAGAATGCATTTGAAGAGTGACTGTGTCACAGCGGCTTGACTGGCTGTCCCATTTCAAAGGCTCCTTCAAATGCAGCCTTCTTTTCCTTAGCTACAAAGGCTCCAACAGGTGGATCGTTTGTGGCCCCTCCTATCCCAAAATTCATAACGTCCGATAATGAAAATAATGTGGCAGCAAACAACACCCAAAGAGAGCCAGAGGATTACACTTTTAAATATAAGTATTGGGTTTCAGCTCAGTTGAACAGCTAACGGTGCAACTGTTGAAAAACCAAGGGCCTTAAAACCTCAAGTTTTTGTAAAGAAAAAGCTGTGTTGTCAAGGTTGCTATAGGCAACAGGAGAGGCGCTTTTGCTTGACTAAATTATACATTTTATGCCACCCAATTGGATTAGTCAGGAACTCTGCTCAATTTCTAGAGACAGAGAAATGGATTACATACAAATTAGGTTCTTTGGCTCTTCTCAAATGAGTTTTGTGGTAAGTTTTGCAAATGTGTTAATTTAATATGCACAACTATAGCACATTAGTAACTGCATTTTTACCTGATCTTGATGCACCGTCTTGTTGAGGTGTCTTATGTATTTAAATCTAGTTTGAAAAACCTGTTTAATTAGATTACCACAAACTAACATGCAGAAAAATTCCAAAGTACTGTACAATGAAGCTACATATGTAGTCTACAGTGTACTCTTAATCTGGAGGGTACTGGAAAAAGCAACATGACATATGTACAAAGACCAGAGAGTGGCAGGACCTGGGTGTCAATGGGCCCCACAGGTCTAGTTTGCTAGACTAACTTGAAGAAACTTTATTTCACCATTGCGAAACAGAAGACTCTGGTTAGTCAACTAGTGTTGCTGTTGTTTTATGTTTGTCCAAGACACAGACCATGGACCCACAACATCTTTCTTTTGATTCTAGCAGGGAACATTTATAAGATAAAAATACTGGGAAAAAAACATGAATTAATTGATTCATAATAATTATAATAATAATGATAAAAACAATGAACAAGAAAGTGTGATTGTTTTCCAACTTGGAACCCCCAAGTGCCAGTGCTGCTCAATATGGCTGCCAGTGGGTGTTTTACTTCCCCTGAAAGACATCTGTACTGCAGCTGGAAAGCCAAAGTGAGATCTGATTAACACACAACACTGGCTCATTGGTAGAGTATCAGTGTTTCCTGATGACAAAAAGAGAGAGATGGATGGAGACAGTGTGATGTACTGCAAATAGCATTAAAGTTGGCTTGTCTGAGACATATTTTGTTGTGGTGTTAGACTGAGTGCTAATGGCAGAGGAGTTGAGACAGCTGGTGTTAATGGTTCAGACCAGACTTGGTGGCACCTCACAGCGAGGTACCGTTAATGGAATAATCCACGACTGCTGGGGAGTCATTTTAGTACATGTAAATTAAATTATCAGCTGAACAACAGTTTACAGTAGCTCGGTGGAGGGTCAACTGAATTCAAATCTAATCAAAGTATTTTAAGACTTTAACAGGTATTTTTTTTGTATATCTAATAAGTAAGAGAGGGAAATATTTTCTCATTAATTTGCTTCAGTTTTTGATTATTCCTCACGCATGTCATGGAAATAACTTGTCCAATATTCAATAAGATTTATGTTAAATGACTTAATATCAGGCCAACTGTGATAAATGTAAGGATGCTAATACCTCATTTAACCACATGTACTAGCTGTGGAACAGTTTAGAAAAGTTCTGGTCAGAGAGAAAAGTCTGAGGTTTGTCCCTGATTGATGTTGGAGAACATGACCTGCTATTGTTAGAACATTCACACTGTACAATGCAATGAAAGAAAAAATCTGTTAAAGGGCCTATTTGTAAGTTTTTTCACTGTTGCAGTTTCTTGCCCCTTAGCAGGTGGTGGTGATTGTCACTTGACCAGAGCTTCAGTCATTGCTGCGTTTACACGAAAAGAGGTTGTAATACATCCTCTGAACAACGCTATGTCTTCAGGGCAGTTTGGCGGCTACAGTGACACTCTATCGGAAAGTGACAGGACCGTCCATGGCTAGCTGGTTAGCTATCACAGAAGTGATAGAGACAAGAACTGACATTGGTGTTGTTTTCCACAGCTGGAAAAAGCTCTTGACAAGTAAAGGAATGAAGTTTGATGTTGAACTCACAACGTTTCTCCTAGACTGGTAAGTAAACAGCTGTTAATGCTAACGCTGGCTAGGTAGCAATAGCAAAACTTACAAATAGCTCCTTTAATGTTGGTATACTTGGCTGTTTTATTGTTGTGGTAAAAATATCAATTAGATCAGAATCAGATCTTCTGTACTAAAGCAGCCAACTTTACTACACAGGCGAGATTCAGATGAAGCTACAATGATGTGACAAATACAGTATTACACAGCAGAGATTCAAGCTGTTAGTGAAAGCATTTACATGTTTTGTTCTAAACAAAGGCATGACTGTGAGTTAGGTTGCACACAAATATCATGGCAATAAGCTTTTAAACCACCGTAATGAAGGCAAAGCTATCAGATTTCAGAAATTACAGCTCACATAAGACAGATTGTATTGATTTTGTTTTCATGTCAGTGACTGACAGACAGCCATTACACAACTGAGAAAGAAGAGCTTTTACATAATGGGTAAACTAATCTTACAACAAGGTTGCACTTCTATGATATTCAGTTCACCCCGAACTTGTGGGCAGCATAATCAAACGCCAAAATGGCATTTGGGGACTTTTCTCCACCAAAGGTTTTCTGCCTTTTGTCATCCAGTCTAGCCGTCTAAACTTACCTTCAAATGCTGCTGAAGTCAAAAAGTTTCCTGGCTGCAGGTGTTCATTTTCCTATTTTAATCCCATGGCACGTTAAGAAGTGTCCTCTAGGCCGAGCCAACATGTGATATTCTGTCTATCAGGGACGGAGCAGCTCCGGCAGCCCTCAGCATGCCTCCCATAGTGCAGACTGACTGACGGCCATAATATCCACACTGCCTCTCACTGCTCACAGTAATAATCAGTGTGTGATGGTGGTTGTCTGTGGGATTTGGAGGAGAGAGACAGTGTTTGGTTAGGGATGGAAAAAGGGAAAGTGAGCAGGAGGAGATGAAAGAAGGAGGGAGGAAAAAGGACAACAAATAGGATGGCCAAAATTACTACAAACCACATGATAAAGCATTGTAATGATTGAGGTTGAGGCTTCTCCAATTTCCTCCTGATTAAAGGCTGTTTTTTTTTTGGAGGAGTTTGTCTTAACTGATCAAGGACAGAGGGTGTTGTATGTTGTACAGCTTATAAAGCTCCCTGAGACAAATTTTTAATTTGTGATATTGGGCTATATAAATAAAGTAATTAGAAAAAAAGAAGATATATATATTTATATATTGCTAAGTAAGCCTCACTAACAAGTGTTGACCAATAAGCTTGCTAATACACCTCATGTCTTAAAGACCCACTCCAAGTTTTTAACCTTGTTAACATGTTCATATGTTGGTTTTTGGTTTGACACATCATCAGCAAAATAAGCAGTCAACGCCATAGCTGAGTACCTGCAATGTACCAATGAAAAAAACAAACAGATTTGGACGTGCATACATCACAAACCTAAGGAACCAATCCCATCAGTACAGGAAGCGAGAGTTTGCATTAGCACAACAATTTACACTGTCAGCCACTGTCAGTTACAAGCTTACTAGCTAACAAACAACACAAACAAATAAAAGATGCTAACTAACGTTCTGATACGTCTGCAAGTCGTAGATTTTGCGCAACAAACTCCTCAAGCATGACAGGTTGAGTTGCTTTCGGTCAATTAGAGACGAACGCTGACTTGACATGGTTGGACAGTGTGATTCCTATTGTATTGTATTGTTGAATGTTTGTACTAAGATGATGATTTTTGTGTTTGCTGCCTGAGCGATTGATAGGCTTTGTTTTCTGTACATGAGCTGTAAGCTTACAGGAAGACACACTGCTTCCAGTAACATTAACTGCTCTGACTCAGAGTGCAACAGAATTTAATGGGTCAGCGTCCTGTAATTGCCACTTGTGGCTGCAGAGGCCGCTGTTGCTGCTGCTCAGCTATCAAATTACATAGTCTTGCTTTAACAGACAGATATGTCTGATTTATTTTATTTTATTTATTTTTTTACCAAGAAATAAGTTTTTTAAGATTGTTCAGTGCTATTGATGTTGTATTTATTCTACTGATATCCAACTGATATTATTTTTTCACCTGAAAAACAGAGGAAATATTACAGAGCACCTTAGTAAAAACATTTCACAAAATAATTCTTGATATTTGTAGTTATTCTGGCAAAGCATCGAAGAGTTCATCTCTTAAATCTGGGAGTGGATATTGTAACACAATATATATACATAAAAAACACCTTCTGTGTCCCATACTATTCTTTTCCTGTAGTTCATGTGTTAGTAATATTATATTAGTAATAAAATTAAGAGACCAAAATGGTTGAATATGTAACCTTTTTGTTACCACACCCAAAGGCTGTATGAATAGCTCCGTTATAGTTCCCTCTCCTCTATTTGCGCTGCTGAATGGAGAAACAGATCAGTGGGCTCACCCTGAGGTGCAATGGGCGCTGGCCTTTCTGAAGCTCCTCTGGTTCAGCATGCTGTTGCTGCGTTAATGTCTGACTGTCTTACGGAGAGGGCTGCCCACGCACACACACACACACACACACACACACACACACACACACACACACACACACACACACACACACACACACACACACACACACACACACACACACACACACACAAAAACATTAGGACCACAGGATGTGCAGTGCAGCCCAATAATCATAGAGAGAGAGAATTGGAGGAAGTGGACGCTTTGCTCACTTTCCTGATGGTAAGAGAGGGCGGCTGAGATTTAATGTTTTCATCCAGTTCAAACTGTGAATTTCCCTTGAGTTCAGACACTTTAAAAGTCACATAGAACTAAGAGCACATTGCTGTAACTTTTCATTCATGTAGAAAACAATTAGCTTGTGAGAAAGTTTGTGATGATCACTGGTAGTGATTCTCTTTTGATTTGAGTGATTCCTATTTGCTTTCTTCTCTTGCAGGCAAATCCAGTGTCATTTGATGATCTATCAGTACACAGAAATATTTATATGATACAACCGTTCTACCACTTTGGATATTAATAGGATCTTTACGAGAGTCAGATGGTGAACTAAATACAATCTCCTCTGTTTTCAGCCACCTTGTTCATGCCATGTTGGTGCATCTGTAGACTGTAGCCTGTCATCAAAATACTTTAGACTTTAGAATAGATTGATTCAGTATATCTATACAGAAATTGTTGGTATAGAAAGTAAAACGCGTAGCTGAGCTTATGCAGCCCTGGGGCAGCCCTACATTGGTCATAAGGACAGATGAAAGGGTTTTGTGAACCTTTATAATTTGGACTCTTGGTGAGAAAAGAAGCATATCGATGGGTCAAATAGAGATTCAGTTCCATCTGGACCATTTCAGACACCAAAGACACCAGAGTTTGTCTTTTGTTGCACTAACAAGATATCAGATCGTAATTCTTTCTAGAGATTTCAAAATCACTGAGGTAAGGGCTATTGGTCTAAAATCCCTATGTTCTTTTGAACATGGGATTTTGGGTAATGGTTTTATATGCTAAGTTTTCCACAACAGAAGGACAGTGTGTCTGTCTACAGACACCTGACAGATTGGTTTTCACACCTGCGCCAACTTTGCACAGTCCTTTAATAGGAAGTCGCTGCACTCATGCGACCCAGCAGCTTTCTTTGGAAAGTTCTCCTGACATCTTCAGAAGTGATGACAATTCTGTCAGAGGCAGCAGCTTTAATATTTTTAAGTATTTTGGTGAACTTAAAAGAGTTGTCTATTGAGTTAGTGAAGACATTCCAGTTTCACTTTTCATAGTACACCACACCGCTTTGGGGTTGTCGGCCGTGTGCCAGTTTTGCTTCCCTCAATTTCATTTTCAACTCTTCTTCTGCTCCAGAATCGTTGTTTTGAACGCCATTTTCCTAGTATTTATAGCTTTTTTTATGTCCCCATTCACCTATGGTTAATTATTTGGATAGATTTTAATCTCCTTTGTGGGGATAAACTAACTGCAGGCTACACAGAAAATAAATGTAGTAATTTGTAACTGCAGTTATTTCATCTATGTGAACCCTCCTGAAGGTTTTCACAATCTGTCCATGTCTTCATCACTTTCTTTTCTGGTTTACCTCTCTTGAGCATGGTCTTATACGCTGGGATCATGTGCACAACATTTCATCAGAATTTAGTATGGGTGACTGGATGACCTACACTTCAACAGTATTTTATCCACATTATTTTAGGGAACTCACAAGAAACAAAGTAGAAAAAGAGTCATGGTCCAAAAACACTGAATGCTACACATTGCAAACAGTAGCATCTTTTCATTAGACACTTCCCAGCCTGTAATATCTCATATCTTTAAAACTCCAAAACCTGATTATAATTTACCGCTGCGTGCCGCAAATTGCTGTCAGGAGTGCAGACTTTTGCGTCACTGCAATTTAGCAGGGTATTTACAACAGATGTAAATGAACCCAGCAACAGTTTATCTGATTTATATGAAGAGGCATTAAATCAGATCTGATCCCAGATTCTACATGAAAAATATTGGCGTGTAAAAGATTTTTCTGCTGCTGATTTGAATATTCGTTGATGGTGTTGATTGATTGATTTTTGGAGCTGCAACTGTGTGGTCATCCTGCAAGCGGAAGGCTTTATGTGGTTGAAGGCTGTTCAACCTTCTGCATCTTTAAAATTTGTGTCTCTCTCACTGTCCTGACCTGGTTAAAGTCTCTCACCCATAATGTGTATTTGATTAAACGGTGCCACAGATTGTATACCTGCTTTTAAATTTCGGATGCTCTGCTGAATTTGTCAATTTGACTGTTTAGCAGCTGGAATACGCAGCTAATAGTTTGTAGATATCTGTAACAGACTTTATGTTATAAAGGTCAAAGGTGGAGGACTCATTTGATGAAACTACTAAGTTAACTTATCATCTGACTGACAGTTATGTAATAACTTTTCTTGCATTTACACACATTTACACTGATGACCACACACCAAATATTTTCACTTTTTGTTGCACTATCACAGTTAAGACCTTCATGTTACATTATCCTATTAAAGCAGATGACCTACTTTGATGGAAAATATGTTCAAATAATAGGATCATCATGTATAACAGGGTGTTTCTAAACAGGAAATCCTATGCTGTTGCTTCACCACTAGGGGGAAGCAGAGAGGTGATCTGATTGTGATTGTATGTGGTTGTACTCTTGAACAAGTCTCAACAGGGGGCAGTGTGGAGTTATGCATGTCAACATGGAGGGGATGCTGTTTGTCCATAGGAGGCACTGTGTCCTTACCCTTCCTTATTCTCTCACTCTCTCTCTCTCACACACACATATATATATGCACACACAAACACACAGGCAGTGTTTTGAATCAGGGTTCACTCAGGGCTTCTTAGCTTGGCATTCTGTTTTATAACTCCACCCTTAACAGCTCTAACTGCACTTAGTGACTGCACCGCACCCCCATCCTGTTCTGTACTGTCTGTGTGTTAGTATGTGTGTATGTCGTTTAATGTGTGGAGAGGTGGGAAAGAAGAAAAGACAGGGAGGCATCAAGGGGCCAAGGCATCAGGAGGAAATGTAGGTCATACTAGATAGGAGGGAGGAAGAAGTGAAGAGAATGGAGATGGAGGGAGACAAGAGGGAGGAAGACGGAGGAGGAAAAGATACTCAGCCTCCCACAATCCCTCATGTGTCCTTTGGCAAATGAACAGGAGGGACAGGGAAACAGACAGAGTAAGAGAGAGGTGGAGAAAGCAGAGCAACACTGAGTCGAACACAATTGTACTCTGAGCGTGTGTGTGTAAGTGTGTGTGTTCTGACCAATAAACAACAACCATTACATTGGGATGCTCCTTTCCTCCTTTCTTTCTCCTTCCACAAAAAGGTGACCTAAATACGAAATCCACCAAACTGTTCGAGAAAAACTAAAAGAAACTGCTGTGTGTGTGTGTGTGTGTGTGTGTGAGAGAAAGAGAGAGTGTGTGTGTGAGGGTGGCAGAGGGGGTTATGGTAAATGTTGCATCAGTCATGAAAGCCATAGTCCTGCAGCTCAAAGCTTTATTCTCGCTTGTTGGCATAGCAACCACTGAGTCAAACCAGGATGATCAAAGAAGGCCTGATTATCCAGTGTGTATCTGTGTGCTTCTGTGTGTGTGTTCATTTCTGCATGCGTTTTATTAACACACTGCTGGATATACATAATATTTTATTATGTACCAGCTGTACAAAATACCTAGAGACAGACAAGGTATAGTGGTGCTAATGGTAGATCAGTGGTATCAGCTATGCTTGCTAGCATGCTAAAGCTATCATTTTCAATGTGATACTGGCAGAAATAGAGAAATATGATAATACGATATTAGAAATAAGTTTAGCCAGAAATCAGTTTATAACCTTATTGGTTATTTCAACAGAGCTAAAGGAAGACTGTTTATCAGAGCATAAATGAGCTAACTAGCTAATGTAAGCTAGTGATTTCCAACACAGTAGATGTATGCCAATTCAGGGACCGCAACACAGACTGCATCACAGCTGCGCGACCAGGCTGTCCCTTTTCGAGGGCTCCTTAAAATGCGGCAGAGAAATTTTCCTGGGCAACAAAGGCTCCAATGGGGGGATCCTTAATGGCCCTAATGTATCCCAAGATTCATTGTGTGCCAGTAATAAAAATAATGTGGCAGCAAACAACACCGACAGAGGATTACACTTTTAGTGTAAGTATTGGATTTCAAGTCAGTTAAACAGCTAACACTACAACTGTTAAAAAACCTTATGGCCTCAAGTTTTTATAAAGAAAATATACATGCTGTCGAGATAGCTAGGGAACAGGAGCAGCACTTTGTGATGTGGAAATCCTCCATAGGCCAGACCATCTCATTTCAGTTTGGCCTTCACATTCTACAACAGCTAAGAACGCTGAACTGGGACTAATGATTGTTTTCCGATCTGCGACCTGTATGTTTAAGCTCTGATTAAGTTTAGACAGTGAAAACTGCTGAGTTAAAGGTAGGAAATGATTTAACAAACCATAATGTACAGTTCTGCCAGTATCAGTCATCATCATATCAGGCAATACAAAGTGTTGTGTGATCATATTTACATTGAAGTGACAGTATTTGATGTTGCACTTTATGTGAAGTGGGAATTATTAGTGTTTTAAGTTACAAAATTCTTCTGATGAAGCCCCCTTGGTTCTCACTTTAAAAAAGGTTTGAGGGAAGGGGCTTATTTGACACTTCTTACATTTCTCATAGCTTAAAGCAAGTGTAGCTGGCGAAATGCTGAAACATGATTTTGCGACTATGCATTTTATAGTTTATATTGGGAAGCACAAAAGGGTTTCGTGTGTTACTGCAGCCCAGAAAGAGCTGGAGTGCACAATTCTGAATTCTCAGCTACAGGTTAATGTTCTGTCCTGTGGGTGGGTTAGGAATAGTGTATGGTAATATTATTGTTACAGGATGGAGCAGTTTGAAGGGCAGCATAATAAAATTGTAGACATATTTGAAGCATCCCTCTTCAGTTAGATGCTAAGAACCTGCTCTTAAGCTTTAACTTCCTGTACATCTGTTTTTGTCACTGGGACACAGTGCCTGCAAATATGTTGGCCGACACCTTCGTGAGCATCTGCTCACTATCTCTGTCGATGCAGAAGCATGTTTCAGGCTTAAAATAACCCGGCGGTACTTTAGCACACAGCTCTGCCTCTAAAAGTACACAATTAGAGAAAGGCGCACTGCTCAGTTAATTTTTCAGAAAAGCTATTTATACATTCAGATCAGTATTTCATGAAATCACAAGGTTGGTGCTTGAGTTTAGGACGATATATTGACATCATACCATATTGCCATAGTAAACCTAGTTTCCTGCTGCATTTTGTTGACATATTACAATCAACAACACACAATATTCCAACAGACCTCATGCCTTTTCTGCATTAGCTACTTCACAAAACATAACATCAGAGAAATCTTGCAGTGAAAGGTTCACAGTTTGTCCCTTTCCTCTGTCAGGTAAGAAACTGAAAGCTAGTAATATGATATTTATGTAAAACATGTGAATTAGTGAAACCACTTTGACAAAGAGGAACCATGAGATTTAGTTCAAGGACATAAACACATTCATCGCTTTTTCAGTGGAGTGAAGAATAGAGCTGCTTGTGTGTTTATGTGACTGAAAAGAAGTGAGTATTTTAAGGGTATAAAATGTGTGTGTGAGAGACAGTATGGGGGTGAGCCTGGTGTTAGAGGGTTATAAAAAAAACATGCCATCATTTCTCAGAAACCACAGAGCTGGTTGCCATGGGAATGCTGCAGGGAGCTCCTCAGCCTCCCACCAATGGGCGATTTGTTACCGCGGGAAATCTGGCTTGTTGCCTAGGAGACCAGAGGCTGTGTGCTCCTGCTCAAATGAATCGTTGTTCCTGCTTGGCTGCTATTAAAGATGAAACACTCAGTGGTGGATAAAAGTAGTTTTACACAGATATCTGGGTTTTCTGGTGTGAGAGGGCAACATTGATCTGTTAACTGAAAATTGGATATCGGCCTGTGCGTGTTGTCCATATGACTTATATCCTGCAGCATTATTGATTCTGTTTTTATTGTATAATTTGTCAGTACTACTGTATACTGTCTCTTTGTGATAATAACTTAAAGGAAGTTTCTGCTAAAAAATGGCTTAACATGAATAATGCAGTCAATAGCGTAAAAAATTAAATTATTCACTGCAACCAAATTAGAAGAACAGGAAGCATTAGACATTTTTCCAGTAAAATTGTCCACAATAGATAAGAATGCAATCCTGCCTCAAGAAATGGTATGGCCACAATCACAGAGACACCAACTCTAACTACTTGTACAGTAGATACTAATATACCCACATTTGACTAAAATGAATGAACTATAAGAATAGGTTTATTTAGATTTATCCATTCGTTAAACGTACAGGAAATTAAATATGACACTAATTATAGGAAACACACATGTAGCTGCATTTCCTAATACCAACTGTAAGAAGTTAAATGCTCAGTCACACCAGCATTTTCAGTAAAACGTCAAGATTTTGTAGCAAAATCAATTCATTTCAATAAAACCAGTGGATTAGTGCAGTTGTGTTATTATAGTTTATGAACTGTGTTCCACCATCCTCAACTGAAAACATTATTTGTATACAGTTGTGGGACGGTAGTAGTTATTACATCACCAAGCCTCTGACACCAACTATCTCCCGAGGATGTGCAGATGAACTTTGCTCTGCCCACTTTCTGGTGTGACTGGGCCTTAATTCAAAATGTTAAGTGGAGTTGAAGAGAGTGTGACTATGTGTGCAGCTCTGTCCTGACTGCTCGTCAGAACTTACAAGAAAAGGCTGGCATTATTTTGTTATGTTGGTCCATCTCTCAGCGCTCTCCAAACACATAATGGCTCACAGTTAAATCTTTAAAAGAGCCTCATTAACTTTGTATAAAACACCTGGGCTCTGTAGTTTTTATCAAACATTACTCAGACACAAGTAGCACATTTGTTGTGGACCATTTTTAGATGTGGATTAATTCCCATTTTGGGCAAGTGAGTGTCAAATCATATTATCACAGAGACACATATTCTATATATACTGTATGTTTTGATTATGAGACTAGGATCATGACCTCAATTTGCTTGGTAATACATTGTCCTTTTGTTTTATTGTTAATTTAACAAACAAAATGAGTCAACTTTGAAATTACAATGTCAAAGCAACTTTGTATTTCACAGAGATGGGTGACAAAGCATTCCAGAGGAGCATTTAATGTGAAAATTCACATTTAGATGTGTCGGAGCAAAGAATGAAGAGCTAGAGAAAGTATTCAAAACACGTTGAATTATTGATAAGTGAGCCATCTGGAGATGCAAATAACCTCCTACTAATTCACCAAGGACGTCACCTGAGTGCACGACAGCACTGCAATGCAGAGGGAAATATCAGAAAGTATATAATATGACAGACTAGTGAAAAAATACAATCTGGGACCAATGTTTACTTCCTGGTTTTCAGTTTGGTATTTCAGTGTTGATGCCTCATAATGGCTGATTGATCTGAGCAGATGAAGTTGAAATCAGCAGCATGAACTATATTTTGTAAAGTAGGTATTTTCAACCTTGTCTCTGTATAAACTAGTGCATAAGTGGTTGTTAATGTCATTTTTATACTGTCATTATGACACTACTAAAACGTCTCACCAAACAAAACACTTTCCATACAGCTGGAGTGTTTTGATGGAGGTCATCAACCAAAGCTTACTTTATTTTCAACACTGTTATTTTTCTCAAACTCTCTACGATAAGTGCACAATGTCCAAATAAAAAAACACAAACACTGTGTCTGTGCTATATAAGGTTCAGGCACTTTTTGACCCACAGGGTTAATAAAACATTGGGATTTGGACTGCTAGTGTTTTGTCCATTATATGTCGTAATATGTTTTGCTGCACCGGGGAAAGTGTTTGCACCACTTTAAAAAAAAGAAAAAAAAGAAAAAAGAAAAACACTTATCGGCATTGTAGAAATCATCTGAGTGTTTGTAACATAAATATGCTTTTACATGTTGGAAGTCAAAAGTGAAAACCATCATCTTTAAATTTCACTGAATTACGCTGCAATAGAAAAACAGAATTGGTGCTGGCCTTGAAAAGTTCATGTGTCTGTGTCATGCATTTTGTGTGTCAAGACAGATTTTACTGTGTGGTGCTCATGGAGTTTTTCTGTTTACAAGAGAAAGAGGTCATTCTGCTCCCCTGAGTATTTTCTCTGCACTGACACAGACTGAGAGAGACAGAATGAAGGGGGAAAGGAAAGCAAAGGTTCTGCTTAGGCTTGATTCCAGACCAGTACATAAGGATAAAACCACTGAACCATCTAGTCCAGAAGTTCTGTCATTAGATGAAGATGAAAAATGTGTATACATGAATCTCTCTCTCTCTCTCTCTCTCTCTCTCTGTCTTTGTCTTCTCTTTTTATGTAAAACTGGTGTTTGCTTCTCTGTGGCTATGTGAAAGGTAAAAATGTGCTAATACACAACTTTCACATTGATTTTTTAAGAAGAACAAAGCGTCCTAATAAGATAGGATAAATAATGTAGTTATTTATATATATATATATATAGATAGATAGATAGATAGATAGATAGATAGATAGATAGATATAAAATAAAAAGCTGAGTTTTGCACAAATGCAATTACTCTGGGATGAATGTAGTTATGAATGAATTTGAAATGAATGGAGTGAATATAAAAATACAATATTGCACAGAACAGATGAACAGAATGTAACTGCCATCTTAACTGTAATATTGCATTGAGTATGAATGAGTGTAAATACCAGTACGATGTAAAACAGTTCACAACAATAGTAAATAGCAGTATGAAATGTGATGTTGCACAATAATAAATAACATTATGAATACAGTACACATGCAAATACAAAAGCTGTATTTAATGAATAGCAGTCTGAATTAGTGATTAGTACAGTGTGGGAGTATTGCACAAAAATATATTCTCTCAGTGCTTATTTGAGTTCAATGTGCTAATGGCCTTGGGTAAGAAACTGTGTCTGAGTCTGGAGGTGTGTGTTTTGACAAACCTATAGCATCTACCAGAGGGCAACAGTTCAAGCAGGTGGCGAACAGGATGTGTGGAGTCCTTAATGATGCTAGTGGCTCTGCTGAGGTAGCGGGAGCTTGGCGATGTCTTCCAGGGAGGGCAGCGAGCAGCCAACGGTTTTCTATGCTGTATCTATTATTGTCTGTAGAGCTTTCCTGTCTGCTACTGACCAGCCTGCGTGCCACGCCGAGATGCAGCACGTCAGTATGCTCCTCGATGGCATCAATGTCACTTCAAGTCTTCCATGTAGGTATTTAATGCATAATTACTTGACATTATTTAGGCTTTTCTGAAGAGCACTGCTGTTCAATGAGTCATCTGATGTGCAGGTTTTCAGGATGTCATCTGACCTGTTTGCCGTCACGTCTGATTATATAAAAAAAGATGCACAGCGACGTTCACTGGTGTGTCGAGTTGAAATAGGACGAGCTGTGAGCTTAGTGATATCATGACTTTAGGTTGAGAAGTAGCTACACAGAATGGTCTAGTGGTGTTGTTTCTCATTCAGCTGGAGGGGCGGGGTTTTACAAATTTGCATGGTCTAACATAGCTAACATAAGAGCTTGTTCCATGTTTGCTCCATTTGGGTCAAAGCACGATATAATTACAGCTGCTGAGTTTGTTGTAAATTGACCTAAAGCAAGATTTAAGAGCTGTTAATTTGCATATTTCTTCAACTGTCATGAAAAACCTGAAAAACATGAAAATTGTTGTGAATATAACTCTGATATATCATCACCTTTTAAGCTGATATAGTGACTTATTAGCAAACAGCTTCTCATTCACACATCCAGCAGTTACAGAGCAACATGATCATTCATCCTCAGTCGAGTTTATGGTCACCTGATGAATGTAAACCCAATATTCTCTCTCTTTTCACTGCTAAAAGATTTTTCACGACAACAATGTTATGATGAGTTATGATTAGAGTGATAATTCTCTGTAGCTTCATCATTATAGGGAAACACCTCTCATAATGTCACATTGTTTTCACACTCATTTGATATATTTTTATCATCAAAATTTAAATGAATTGCTAATAGCAGCTGCAGCCCTGTCTGTTAAAATTATGTCTCTATACAACTAAACTGCAACAACAAATACTATTTTGTAATTTTGCACAAAACATAATTGTGACTGGATAATTATGGTCCTATTAACATAACGAGGGTATGCTGTTAATTTATGCATGTGGCAAGTCACAAATACAATGATACTGAATGTATGTTAGTTCAATATCCATTAGTAGTGACAACAGCATTATTTTTTATTCCTTTCCTACACAACCTGTTTTTTGTTGCAGTTTTGTTGTATGGAAGCGTAATTTCTGAGAGACAGGGTTGAGCAAGTGCTACTGCAGCTTCCATGCTGACTGATCACTTGTCGATTCACCATCTGTCTCGACTCTTTTTCCGTTTAATTCTTCCTTTTTGCTCCCTAACTATCTGTTTTGATACTCCAGCTTTTGCCATTGGTGTAATCTTTGAGCGCACAATCAGACCGAGATAGCAAACAAGCATACAATGTGGAGGCTTTGAACACACGGTATCTATGTGAGAAGAGATAAACTCTCACTGTTGCTATGCCTCTCACCATTACTGGTAAATTAAGGTTATAAATTACTTAAAGCCCTTTTGGACTTTGTTTGACCCTTTGAGGCTGGAACAGTGATTGGGAGCTTCACAACACGACTTGACAGTTGGATGGAAACAGCTAATGATGCTTCAATGGTTTAACCGAAGCTGTACCAGTGGCCTCCTTCTGATGCTCTGTCTGCCTCCTGTTGAATATTTCAGGTTATCACTAATGAAGGAAGTTATCTGTCTCTCACTGTGGCAGGAGCTTTAAATAGAAGTGGAACATCAGTTCACTGTTAACAATCCCACAGCTCTCTCTCTCTCGCTCTTCCAGTGTGTGCGCGTGTGTGTGTGTGTGTGTGTGTGTGTGTGTGTGTGTGTGTGTGTGTGTGTTACACAACCTCACCAACTGGCCTGGCATGATCCTAACACACAGACAAATGACTGGAATTATTAAGCATGTGAAACAGATTTTTTTCTACATCGCCCTTTGCTCTGATAATATTAACTACAAAATCAAAATGAGGACAGAAACCAAAGGAAAAAACGACTGTGAAGCGCTGCTCCAGATAAATGAAGAGGGTGGCTCCTGATAAATCAAGGTCATATTCAGATCATCAGGCTTCAGATTAAGTCCCAACACAGATGAATGTGTCTCATCACATTGGCTTTGTTGTACCTTTGTGCTGCTGTACAGATAATTGAACAGATTGACATTCAAAGGATTGTGGTGAAATACCTTTTTAAATATGAAATTAAAATTGAAATTTTTATTTATTTATTTTTTTAATTTGAAGGAATAGCTCAACATTTATGCTTCATTGCGTCTTCATTCATATTGTTGCTGAGAGGGTGATGAGGAGATAAATGCCGCTCTCATATCTGTACCATACATATAAAGCCACAGCCAGCAGGCAGTTAATTTGAATAAAGATATGAAGCTGTGGGAAACAACTAAAAAAAAAAAAAAAAACTTTACATATGCAAGGTATCGAGTCTGAGTTTGAAATTTATTTTATATTATTATATTTTATTATGCATTGTACATTATGTATTGCTCACTAGTAATGCCATATTTCTGTGTTGAGGGATGGGGAAACAGCAGCCTACGATCATTATGCGTATTACAAAACTAACAAACCGTTGTTTAAATTACAGGCTGTGAAGTTCCACTAGGTCCATCCTGGTGGAATTTAAAACAAAGCACAAATATTATAGAAAGCAACAACTACTTCCTGGCAACATATAAAACCTATTCTCAGACAGAGAGGGAGAGTGCAATGAGAAACATTACATTTTCAAAGCACTGTATACATACCACTCTCAGAAGTATGTGTATTCCAGATTTTGGGGTGAATTTGTGGAACAGGTTAGATGAAAAAAGAGGTACTACGAAATTGTTTTTAAAAGGTACAAAGATGAGGAAGGGGATGTTGCTTCTGACACTCATGGTGGATGCTGTAATTGTTGTTAATGATCACCAGATAAATATATTTGGATGTTTGATAAACACTAAGTATATTATTTAAGTTTATAAATTGAGCATTGGAGAGGGGGCAATTATAAGTATTACTACATGAAGTATTTGTTGGTTTTATTATTATTGTTTGCTTTTAATACATGTTTAAAAAAAAAAAAGTCCGTTTGCATATTTGTGAGAAACAAGATATCTGGACTAATTTATTTCCAACATTTTGATCAGGTTCTGCAAAGAATTCTTTACTGGAAAACCAAACTGAACCTGAGGTTGACTTTCAAAAAGAGACCAGATCTGGATAGATAGAACTGGGATTAAATGGACCTGATCCAAAACATGGTCAACCTGAACAGACCCTAATTACTGAGCAGCCAGTATCAAAAAATGCAGCAATAGGCCATGTATTGTTTTCCTGCACTGTATAATCACACTCTGTGTAGCCTCAAGAGTCACATGTTTCTCATTCAGTGATTGTGATGAGCTGATGGCGAGTTCATCCAACCGGTTAGACTGAATAGTATTAAGTTCTGGCTCTGGGTCTCTGGTCAGTTCTCGGTTACTTGGAACCAAGTGGAACCCGAGTAGACTATAAATGACAGTTATGATCACCGTCACCATGCTGGGTTTCAATGAGACCTTTAGAAACCACTCAAACAAGAGTGAAAAGCTGAACCCTACAAAGCTACATAAGTCAGTGTTCTTTTTAAATCCTGACAGTAACTGAAACACATTTCATTCTTCTTTTTTAGCTCCCCTCCCTCCACCTAACCCTCTGTTTCTCTCTTTTTCTCCAGAGAGAGGGTAAGAGTCTTCAAAAGTGCTCAGTATCCAACAGAGAGACAAGTGGAAGAGACAGACACACAGGGGATTGCCAGCCTGCATTGATAAAGGCAGGCAGAGAAGAAAATATGGCAAGTCTGCAACCCAAAGATCTTCACAGAAAAAAAAAAGAGATGATTAAAAGAGAAGCCTGGTTACATTAAAGTTCATGCAAAGTTAAGATGTCCAAGCAAAGTTCAGTGGAGTGCAGTGAACTGAGATGCCCTGATTTCTTTTTTTTTTTTTTTCATCATACTGAAGCTCCAGTTTTGGATCTCTACACTTTGTCACTGTACAACAAGGACTCCTTTTATTGTGTTGTTCAATAGACAGACCTGCAGCCTACCAGTTCAATTCAGTCACTGAAGGAACTGGACTGTCTCCAAAAATAAAACATTCAAAATGTTTCGCCATGAGAGGGTTAAACCAGTCAAACCAGAAACCAACAGCTGAATATGAAGGCGCTGTCATCATTATGCAGAATGTATTCTCAAGCTGTATTTGTGTGTGCGTGCATGTGTGTGTGTGTGTGTGTGTGTGTGAGAGTGTGTGTGTGTGTGTGTGTGTGTGAGAGTGTGTGTGTGTGTGTGTGTGTGTGAGAGTGTGTGTGTGTGTGTGTGTGTGTGAGAGTGTGTGTGTGTGTGTGTGTGTGTGGTGGGGGGTGTGCGCTGTGAGCACTCTAGGCTACAATGCTATTTATAACTGACATTGGCAGAGTTGCATAAGGACAAAGCAGCACATCAGACTGTTGTGGAAGACAGCGAGAGAGGTGCAGAAGGAGAACACGTTGTTAGTGACCAACGAATTGCAAAATGCTACTTTGATTTTCTACTTTGATGCTGCATTTCCACCTCTTTCTTTTTATATCCCTGATGTCGTTTTTTAAAAACACCTCAACAGAAAATTTGTTCATGCAGTGCAGTGTTGTCAGCTGCCATCCTGTCTCATGTCTTCATTGCAGAGAATTTGCATTGATTGATTTAATTCAGCAAATTTTTCACAAAAACACTTCCATTCGGAGAAGCAGGCTGCAAATTCGGAAACAATGCAGATTCAAAAACACATACGAAAAATACAAAACAAATACAAGATCGGAAAATGTGCTGCAAATGACAAAACGTGCTGCAGGAAGCCTAAACAAATTCATTAATCGCAAACACGCCGCAAATACAGAGACGATGCAAAAACAACAAATGCAACAGAAAAAAATTATGCCAAGTGGAACACCCATAGACTGTCTGTTGCTCTTCTACAATCTTGTACAAACTATGGCCAAATGTAAAAAAGGAACACAAACCTTTTTATGTCGCCTCTTCGTTCTTCCCTCATACTCTCTCGTTTGGTTCAAGGTCAAAGGTCAAGGGTTTGGACGCATGTCTGACACAGCTAAAATCAACGTTGCTAACAACGGACATTTGGACTTGTGGAACACAAGCATAATACGGGCAGGTGTATCAATGAGGGTAGGCTAAAAACATTTTATTGATGGCATTCATCTTGAAGGAAAGCACTTCGCTAGATGTTTTTCTACACCAATGAAAATCTTTGGCACCACTACTCTCCACCGCATCTGACCTACTTCAAGTCAAGTGAGGTGGAAGGTGTGATGTTCTGATAACCTACCAAATGGTTTCCTTCAAGATGAAGGCAGTATGCTTCAAGTGGGGAGCTGGTCTAATTTAGTCATTACAGTTGCTCTTGACGCAGCACTTGAAGGGTTTGGTTAAAGCTGTCCATGCTGCTGAGAAAAACAAGGCTTCTTCGAACTTCTTTCAGGGGGACTGAGGAGGGTATTCACATGGATTTGTAGATACTTCACAACTACATTGTCAAAACATGTGCCATCTGATGCTATAGGAGCTTTCAGTGGTTTTTGTGGAGAGCCAAGGTGTTGAAGTCTGCTTGTCGCTGCAGGGGACTCTAGTGTGGTGTCATTTTCTTCTGGTGGGGTCAACATATTTGTGATAATGTCTTGGATGTCACTTAATGCACCGACACTTCCTCACCGTAATTCACATTAACTAATGTCATTTTAAAGGAGCATGAAAAATATTTGGACAGATTTATCGGTTTAGTCGAGCACAAGCTAATGTTTTTATAACCTGAAACAAAACCAAAAATGTCAGCAGCCAGTCATTTTAGTAGTCAACTCAGATTAAATGAATTAACACATTTTTTTGAGTAAAGTTTTTTTTTTTTTTTTTTTGAGGATTAAGTCATATTAACTTACTTCTCTTTAATATGTGCTGTTAGGTTTTACAGTATACACGCCTTCTGTGCTACAGTGTTTGTGTTATCTGTGCAGCTCCACTGTTAATCCCCGGATCAATATCTGGAGCCGCTCTTTCATGATCGCTTCACCGTGGCCTTGATCTGTCACATGACATCATATCAGTGCCTGCTTGCACACACATACAGACACACACACACGTTTCTCTCTAAAGCTGTGTCTGAGACCACATTTCAGTCACGCAGAAGAACACGCACAGGAACACACAGCTGGTGCCATTGTACAATCACCTCTGTGCATTTGGCCCCATTTGTGTTGGTGCATTTTTGTCAAATACGACAAAAGGGATTCCATTGTCTATTTCTTTGATTTAATATTTATGGTTTCCTTTATCTTTGTCAACAACCTTTCACCAGCCTTCACTGTGATGATGTTTCCAGTACAACCACATTTTCCGCTGTTTTTCTGCTGCAGCATCTTCAAAGGCACCTTCACATTAATATAGGAGAGAGACGGTTACACATTCACTTTCCATGCACACACTTTCTGTGGCAGGCTTGAAATTTGTGTTGGCACCATTACAGCTTGCAAGGTCTCTCAGTTACATAAAAGTCTTTTCATTTTAGCCAGTTGGGCACAGTAAGGAGAGAAAAACCTGCACTTTCATTATTTTGCTGATGACATTAAAAAACAAAACAAAACATTGATTGAGGAACTGTAGAGTCCTGCAAGGAAAGGAATATTAGTTATAAATTCACTGCACAAATGGTTATGCTGTAATATGAACCAATTAAAGGAATAGTTTGACATTTTGGGAAATTGCCTATTTTTTTCTTTTTAATGAAAGAAAGAAGATTAATACTATTCTCATGTCTGTTTACAGATACAGTGAAATGAAAAATCATTTCAAGTTCTGACCTTATAAATAAAAAGAAAACATCCCTAGCTCTACCTGTTTCTTCCTTTTGACTACAGACAGAGTCTTAGCTATCTGTTTCCTCCTGCTTCCTGTCTTTATGCTAGGCTGGTCTAACCACCCCCAGGCTTCAACTCTGTATTTAACACAAACTACTAGATACTAGTGTAGTATCTTCTCATCAAACTCTTGGAAAGAAAGCCAGTAAGCATTAGCGGTGTAACAACAACTCTCATTTTGGTACATACCGTTTTGAGGTTTTGAATTCACGGTTCGGTATGTTTTCGGTACAGTGAAGAATTTCATTAAATTTATTATGGATTTAACTTGTGAACATAAATGTGTAATTGTAAACTTGTGAACTGCGGTTCGGACTAACGCTGGAAACACGCTGCCTGCATCGCGTGAGCATGGCGACTGATGTTGCTGAATTGCTGCGGAGAAGCACGTGTGTGTGTTCACGTGTGCTGCGTTGCTGCTGCTTTCAGCTCTGTCTCTTTACATTGGAGTTTACAGGTTACTCAAGTGTTGGATTTCTCTTCATCACTGATTTTTTTTTTTTGGCAAAAAATGAAAATGTTTAAAATATATATTTACATTTTTACATGTCTCTATCACACTCTAGATCACACCGTGAGAAGCAGGTAGTGTGTCCGCTCTAACCCATTAACGTGTGCGGCGAAATGAAACCGGACATCCTGTACCAAATGGCACTGCACCAACGTGTACCGTTACACTGCTAGTAAGCATGTTTCCCAAAATGTTGAATTATTCCTTTGAAATTTTATTTTTCCATCTACCAAGGAGGTTAAGATTTCACCTGTGTCACTTTCTTTGTTTGTTTGTTTGACAACAGGATTACGCAAAAAGTAAGGAACCAATTTGCACCAAACCTGTTGAGCGGATGGGAAGTGGCCAGGGGGAGAACCTATTACATTTTGTTGGAGATCCAGGCAAAGGGTCAAATCCAGGAATTCTTTATCACTTTCCTTAACCTAGAGAGGTAGGGCTTTTTCCTTTTCTTTTTTTGACACTTCGTGAGTTTCTCAGGAAATGATGTATGGTTCTTTATGACCTCTATGACTTTCTATAATCTGGTGCAGATCCAGATAATAATTCGGATGTGGTGGAAGAAAAGGCTGATTTCGCGCGACAAACAGAGTTGTTTTCACCCATGTCTAATTGTTACCTGGTAAATAGTAACAATAGGGCAACAGCAGCATTTAGGAGAACTTACATCAGTATTTCATTCAGCATCAAACTAATACAACACAATGTCTCTCATTTCACACAACAGGTTATAAAATGAAACAGTTGTCTTGTGTAAGGATTAAAGACAATCAATAAATAAAGCTATGCATGAGAACAAAAGATGTGTTTGTTTGGCCTTGGCAGAGGTATGCACTCTGCTGAGTTCTTTTCAAAGTTTCATTAAGGTTCTGCAACAATACATAGAGTAAAAGACATTTGTCATTTGGATTGTAGCTGCAAGTCAAGGCTGTTATACCAATAACATGTCCACTGAATTAGTATAGTCTGTATTCTTTGCAATAATTAAGAAACTGATGAGCAGAGAAAAACTATTTGTTGTGTTTCCATCATTTGCTGAGTTACAGTTCTTCACACAAAGGTCCACACAGCTTTCTTCATATCAGACGGCTTTCTGATGTCATCCCAGCTGAAGGACTAACAAACAGCTGCAGTAACATTTCTCTTTTTCATTCCCCCAGCTTCCTCTCAGAGTGGCTGTTTCTGCATGAGATGATTTTTGTCGGGGGGGGGGGTAAAATAGAGCTGCATCCCTAAACTAAACTAAAAACGGTGATGAGCAAAAGTCAACAGCTTGCATAAGTCTTGAGCATTTTCAGATACCCTGATTTAATACATGGATACTGCCTAATCCCAAACACTGAAGATGAGATTGATTTGGTGACAGTTCACATTAGCTGAGCTCTTTTTTGTCAGCCTTAGAATAAACCTTGTCATTCATTAAAAATACGCACAAACCTCACAGTTTCTGTCCTCTAAGCCAACAGATACATTACAGACATACCTGTGCAGCTGTGACACTGCTGGCACTGAGCCCATCTCAACCTCTTTCACATACACAGTCTGCCTCACACTAGCTATTTCTGGTTCTCTCATTTTCTGTGCTTCTCCCTCTTTTCCACTGTTTATCTCTTTGTGTGTGTGTGTGTGTGTGTGTGTGTGTGTGTGTGTGTGTGTGTGTGCGCGCGCGCACGTGTGTGTGTCTTTCTCACACGTACACACTCTCTCAGCTCTTGGCTGCCTTCCTGCAGATTCATCATTAATTTATCCAATTTCTTAATGTTCCTCCTCTTCTTCGCCTTCACGTGGCCTCAGTGTCCCTCTTCAACCACCCACTGGCTCCTCTCCATCTGCACTACTTTTAGATTGAAGAGCTTCTCTCTGCTTTATTGCCTTCTGTGTCATTGAATTCTATCATAAAAACAGATGACTGAGACTCTTATGCCTTTTGGAGAAATGGGGGAAGGATGTTTGAATTTGACTCTTTCTGCACCACAGGCTTTGCAGGAACAGTTTCTATCGTACATTATTCAATGAATAAACAACTATTTATTGCTAACATTGAGAGAATAGAAGTAATACATATGAAAATGCTGAACTTTATTTGTGGTGAAATTTTTGATCACACTTAAAAGGTACATTATTACATTAGAGAAGAACATGTTCTATTTCATCACTCATAGACTAAATATAGGTATGCTGATATTTTCACCTTTACTTGACAGTATCCAATCTGGGTTGAAACGCTGCCAGGCAAGCTCACAATATCACATAAAAGAATAACTCACAGCTGTTCCAGTATGCTGTCAAATTTCAAACTGATACAGTATTTCAAGCTAAATGTTCTATGAAAAATTTGACTTCAAGTTGAACCATGTTTTGTGAAGTGACCACACCCTTGACCTTTGACCCCCAAAGTCTAATCAGTTAATCCTTGAATCCTAGTGAATTTGAAGAATTTCCGTCAAAGTGTTACTTGAGATATTGTCTTGAGATAATCGGACAGACGGGTGGACAACCTGACAACAATATGACTCCAGCTCTGGCTGTCACCGGCCCAGAGGCATAAAAAATAGTTCTTTATTGTCACAGCTCTGATCATTAAGATTATAGTTATGATAATATTGGTCTCCCCAAAAGTAATTGCTATCATCTGGGAAAGTGAAGACAATGCTAAAAAGAGGTTCCAAAGGGCAGATGATTGGGTTTTTCTAAGCCAAATAAGTTTGGCAGATCTCACTTATTACTTTGGTGAGAGATTGTTATTATATATTAAATTGTTAATTGGTGTACATGAGAGTTTTTTGAAAACTGTCATGAACTCCAAATATGGTAAAATACATTCTTAGACAGAAACAATCTGAGTTATGGTTTTATATCAGTCATGGAATTACTTGGAGATGCAGCCAAATGCAACAGTTTGGCCTGTAAATGCCTTTAAGGTTACGTGAATGATAGTGCAGCTTTGTGGATAGCAGCAAACACTATTTTACATTGATGTTATTCATTGTTGATGTTGTGCATACACTGAGCTCTATCTGCAGTTGTCACAGCAAAACATTTAATCAGTATAATAATACTAACAAGTACAAGGCTAAAAACCCTGGAGTATTTATTTGTGAGTCAGAGTGTTTCAGTATGAGCTGTTCAGATTGGGCGGAGGGTGAGAATGTAATGTGAGACTTTGTTTTCACACCATTCAACTGACCTTGGCACTGATCATCTGCTTAGAGACAATGAGAAGGGAAATCAACACAGAGAAGAAAATGTTGAGGAGAGAGGAGCTGGATCATTTTCTCTCCTAACACAATCCCAACCTGTTTAATTAAACATCCTGCTCTGTGTAACTCAGTGCCTTGTATTGTGTAATCAGTGTCTTGTACAATTAGGTAATTACTGTACGTGTCTCCTGTGTGATTTAGTGCCTCATCCTATGCAGTCCACCCATCCATCCATCCTTTCATTCATCCATCCATTTTCTGCTTCTTACCTGGAGTTGAGTCGCAGTGATAACAGGCCTCCCTCTACCCCTGGCAGGACGAGATATAAAAGTCTCTCCAGCATATTTTGGGTGTACCCTAGGGTCTCCTGCCAGATAGACATGCCCGGAAAACCTCCCTGCCAAGAATATGGACACAACTCCTAACTCTACTTATACAATGACCGGATGGCTCGTAATAACAGCCCCACTTCCCCATACTCCCACAGTAAGATCCCCAAGGGACATAGTTGTAAGCCTTCTCCAAGTACACAAAACACATGAAAACTGGATGGGCAAACTCCCATGACCCCCACAGTAGTCTTGCAAGAGTAACGAGTTGGTTCAATTTTCAACAACCAGGTCAGAATCCTTCTGGATCTGAGGTCCAGCCAGAGCCTCCTGTCGAACACTCTGGCATAATCTTCCTCAGAGAGGCTGCACAGCATGTACCTGAATAATTGAGCATACCCTCTGATCCCAATTTTAAATGTGGGAACCACAACTCCAATCTTCCAACCCAAAGGCACAGTCCCCGACCGCCATCCAAAAGTGAAAAGGCATGTCTCATCCAAATCTGGCGCCTTGCAACCGAGGAGCTTCTGCCAGAGATATGTGTGAGTCTAACCCAGAGTCTTCGAACACTGCCTCTTCCTCAGAGGACATGTTGGTTGATCAGGAGTTCCTCAAAGTCTTCTGTCCACCGCCTCACGATATACCGAGTTACAGTCAGCAACTCTCCTCCGCCTGGACTAAGCCCTGCTTTCCCTTCCTTAGTTGTCCGGTGGTTTGACTGAACTTCCTTGAGGCCTCCACAATGGAGACTTGAATGAGACAGGACCCATTCAGATGCCATGTACCCAACATCCCCTGTAATGCATAAGAAGTTCTTCTACCAAAGGTAGCACTTGAGGACCTTGCTGAAAGGGGCCTCATCGAAGCATTCCCAGCTCAGCCTCACTACACATTTGGTTTTACCCGGTCTTTTCGGTATCCTCCACCGCCATCTGATCCAATTCACCACCAGGTGGTGATCAGTTGACAGCTCCGCTCCTCTCTTCACCCAAGTGTCCAAGACATATGGCCCCAAATGTAATGATGCAACCACAAAGTCGATCATTGATCTTACGCAAAAGGTGTTCTGTTACCAAGTACACTAATGAACCATCCTATGCTCAGACATAGTGTTTATTGGTTAATACATGATGAGCACAGAAGTCAAGCAACAAAGCACCTCTCAGGTTCAGATAAGGCAGGCTATTCCTCCAATCACCCCCCTCCAGGATTCTCTGTTGTTGCCCACATGAACATCCCCCAAGAGGACTATAAAGAACCTCCAACACAGCGTGGCTGAGCCAGGGGGTATTCTTATCCTTCCAGGTGGTGGGCCCACAGAATGGCAGCCTCATATCATTTTTTTTTAAAGAGAAATTAACAGAAAAGTACAAAAGTGTTAGTAGCTACCCAGCCAAGATCGGTAAGGTAGTAAGGTAGACAGGGAAAAGTAGATGAAAAAATTGGAGGATCTGAGGTGAGAGACAGGAACAAACATGTAGGAAAGGTGGAAGAAAGAAGACTCTACTGAGAGGAGAATAATAATATTGGAAGACAAAGGCAATAGTCTGTGCTAATATAAAATAGAAAGAATACCAAAGTCAGAGAAGAAAGCAAAATGCCTCTTTACTGTTTACAATTCACTCCAAAAGTGCAATTCCTACCTATTTCATTCCATTTGCTCCTGCTGCGTTCCCCTCTGTTATCTACTGTGCTGGAAGTGAAAGACTAAGTGTCCTTTATGTGGGTTTCATTTGGTGTGTTAGGAAAGAGATATGTATTATAAAGCTTTTGAAGTCTCATTCCGGTAGTACTGACTGGACTGAAGCAGTAAATAGTAATAGTAAATCAAAGTCCACTACAGCTATTGTTGGACCCAATTATACATTAGTACTAGTACATTACAAGATAAGTACAAGTACTCTACCAACTGATTTGTCTGTATTTGCAATGCAGCAGCATTGCTGTACAGTAACCTTGTATGAAGAACTTCCACAACTGCGTGAAATTTTGCTGTATCAGTGTTGATTTCTGTGGAATTAAGCCTTACTGTTGTACACATGAAACATGGCAGAAGAAATAATGTGAAGTGTAAAAAAGAAGGAAAGTTTAAACCCTGCCTACTTTCTCACCTCCCACATCTGATCAATTGCCGTGTGAAGTGGGCATGCTTGTCAGATCGTCGGTTGGACATCTTATGATAATCCATCTATATTTTCTTCATGTGCCAACCACCTTATACACCTGAGTGGGTGGTCCAGCCTTCCACCACAGTATTTTTGGCAACAGTCCTTCTATAGCCACTTCTGTAAAACTGTCACCAAACCACAGTAATACACTTTTTACACCAAAATTAGCTGTTTTTTTAAACACGGGTAAACCCTCTTAAAAAAGGCATTTGACTCCTTTCACACTGCCAGATGAGTTTGCCTTTTTAGTTTGGACTGTTAGGACACAAACACACAACTGCGGGGAGCAACATTATCACGTGCAGTTACAGAGCACACACACACACACACACACACACACACACACACACACACACACACACACGCAGGGGAGAAGTACTGAGCTGCTAGTTGCAATGCAGAATGGTAAAATGCATCCAATGCGTCCCACCCCAGGTTGGTTCCACTCTAAATGTCGGAGCCTCTGTGGGGAAACGCTTTGATCTGTGATTGTGTGTTTTTGAAACTTATTTAGGGGCTGCAGCTCACTCTGGTTTAACAGCACTGTGCTGGGCAGGTGACAGATCTGTTTACGGTGTTGTCTGAATTTTGCGTTTTCACCCAGGCGTCATGTTTATAAATATATACAAAAATACCCGTGACTACTGTAGAGTCATTTGACCTGTGAGTGAATGCTGAGTGTACCCTTTCACATTGACAACAAAAACCAGATTTTAGTGGGTTTTTTGTCCAGTGTAAAAGTGGCTTTAGGAAGACTAGGGACAGGGCTCACTTGTTCACTTGTGTTCACTTAACAATGACCCAAACTATTCTTCCAAAGGTGAGTTTAAACCATGCTCTCTGGATATACTGTATATCATCACTTGATATAATTCATGGTCAGCATGTTTCAGACTCTTCCAGTGCGGCATTCACATTTTAATGCATTTGTTTCAAAGACTTGCTGACTCTGAGAAACTGTGAGGAAAAAAGAAAAGGCATATAAAGCAAGAGTGGTCAGGGATCAGGACCTGCTCCTGGAATTTGTGTGGCTATGGTGTTAAGCACAATGGATTTTTATTATAGCGATTATTATAGGTATAATAAACAATTGTTGAATAAAAACAGTGACTTTAAGGTTTAAGTAAAACTATGTAGGTTATGTATGTTTATGTAGGACTTTATACAAACACCATTGATTGTAGGACAACACAGTACGACAATGACCCAACACACAGACAAGGTAATCAATGAGTTTTTTATGGCTATTTTTTATGACCAAACTCTGGACTAGTCTCTCATTTGACCTCTCCAACTGATCATGTGTTTCTAACTATAGTAGTACCAAAACAAGCAAGAAGTATAAAGTATGGCAGTCCATGACCAGAGAAGATAAGTGTCAGCTGATGTTAGAACAGGCCTTTTTCACGTGGTTGACTTCCATTTAGCTGCTTCGGTTTCAGGCTCCTGGTATTGTGCACACTGGCTCACTGTTACACTGACATGAATTACTGAGACACTTGAATGGGACAGAGGCATTGTTGATGTAACACCTGTGCTTATTCTACTGTGACAGATCAAAATGCTGTGAAAAACAAATTTGACACCAAAGACGAAATAATATATTTGAAGTCGTCCTTTTACATTTGGGCCACAAAAAATGGGGGAACTATGTAGACAAAGGGCTACACTGACTAAACTGTTTATCTGAGGAGGATATAAACAATCATGTTTTGAAAAAGAGACTTTGTGCTGTAAAGACTAGTTCTAGTATGTAAAGGGTTTTCAGATGTTGTTAGACAAGCTGACATGAAGTAATACTGCGTGCTGAGGCCTTAATACTTACTGAAATGCATATGAGAATCTGTGTATGAGCAGGACAACAAAACAAAAACCCTAAACTACGATGAGGACTGGCATGATACACCACATCTTTGTATTTGGTTCTCATAAGGACACCAATACAAGATCACATGCATGCTCACGGATGTCCCTCTCTACTGAATCGGGTATAATATGAGACTATATTAAGGCTGATAATAGTGCAGGTCTGCAGTGCTGCTGGTCCTGTCTTCCTTTGCCTGTTTCCACAGATCTATAAATAGCTGTGCTGATCATGCAGCACAGCCTGCCATCACCCTGCCTGTTCTCTGCAGCACTCTCACACACACATGTACACACACACACACACCTACACACTTCTCCTCATGTTTCCTGTCCTATTCACAATTTCACACTGATTTTCTCCGACTCCTCACCCTTCCTCCACTGTTTCTCACTCCTCCCCTTCTCACTTTATCTCAGTTCCCTCATTATACTTCCACTCATTTCCCTCTCAAACTCTATAATTTCTCTCCATGTTTGATTCCACCATCACTACCCCTGTGATACTTCCATCCACCTCGTTCATTCATTTAGTCCCTTGTGTCCTTCTTCCCCCCCTCTCATTAATTGTTAATCCTGCCAGTCACTTCTTTCATCTCCACACACACAGATGGATGGATGGAGGAAGAAGTGGCAGGATTGACTGATGGTAATGACAGACAGTGTGACTGTACCGCAGTTGTAGATTACACAGTAGAATAGCTACAGCTTTCTGGACTCAGTGTCTCTAAATACAAAAAGTCAAATGATTCTTTTGAGCATGATGTGCACATAGGTTTCACAACCACCCACAGGTCCCTGAGCTCCTTACCACCCATCAGCAATTGTGAGCACCTACAGGAAAATAATATTTTTTGGGGTGACCATATCAGGGGAGCAGTATCATCTCCAGTGAAGCTGCATAGAGCAACAAGCAGTGAGATTTTCCTCATCAATAGAAAATAACATATCCATCTCACTGACGCCGTTGTCAGCCGACACTGAAACTATGGTAGGGACTGCTTGGAGCAGGTAACGTAACATTAAGGAATGAAGAAAGTTTATGAGTATAACAAAGTTTCTAACAAACTTTTTAGTTTTTAATCCAGTCGATTGACAGCAATGTGTGCAGCTGTCATCCATGATTGTCTCCCTTTTGGGCCCTTTGTTCTGCTATTTTTCCTGGATGTAGCCAGGTAGTTAGGTTGCTAGGTAGAGATTTTTAATTGGTCAATTCACAGTTTTGGTTGGTGATTGTGTGATTGTGAACTGACTGTCTGACCTAACTGTTAAACCAGACACACCATGGCTACAGGGGATGAAAGAGTGAGCTGCTGCCCCTAAATAAGTTTTAAAAACACACAATGACCAACAGAAGCGGTGTAAAAAGGGTGTAAGTAACTAGGAAGCTATCAAGCTATGCAGGAAGATGGTGATGAGATCCTTAATCCTGCCTATGAAGCTCTAATCAGCCGACTGTTTCTTCAACTGTTAGATTACTCTGACTATGGATGAGGAGCTCATACAACCCCACGTCAAATAAGATGAACTATCACATTAAAATAGTACTATAGAATTTAATGCTCATTAAATAAATCATCCCTTGTTGGCACACTTCCCAGCATGGATCCAATGTGAATTGCTACATACTTGACCCTGATGCATGATATGTGGAGTGTTCTCTAGTGTCGGCAGTTCCCTGTGCAGCTACACTTCAGACTGTATAATAGCACGGTGTCTCTTTAAATGTTGAATCTATCGTCTTCGTTCATTTATCTCAGTCTGGAAACTGCTCTCTCTGCCTCTGTGGCCTCAATACCACACCACAGCTGACAGATGTTTTCTAGTTTCTAATTTTAAATCAAAGATTGAATTTTTTTTCTTCACTTCCACACATCAATTTGGTGTTGATTCAGCATTAACCACACCCTGTGAGTCGCACAATTTTGACATAGATCTCATTTGTTTCCACTAACTGTACTAATGTCTCAGACTATTAGTAGAATAAAATGTGTCTTTAAGGACGCTGCTTTCTGTTTTGCCACACAAAGCTCTATCAGTTGTATAAGTGAGCTCACGTGAACTGAGTGATGAATGCACTCCAGATGAATACCAGTCATGTGTAAGTAGTTTGTGAACCAGAGGGACGTTATCCATTAACCCTGACCCAGCGCTTACTGTCTGGCTGTCTACTCTGCTGTCTATCTCTCCTCTCACATCACCCATCCCCCAATCCATCCATCCATTAGTGCTGGCAAAAAGAAATGACCCAACAAATCTTTACTGATACTTTTCAGGGTTTGGTCTGCATGGGTATGCACTGCTTCCAGGAACAGCCTCACTCTGTGAGTCCAACATTGACAGAAAATAAAGTTTAGCTTGCTTTAAGCAGGTAGCAGCTGACACATTTCCCCCTCAGGGCTTACCATAGCTGTATGCCTTCACTTCTGAGATTGTTATGCAATCATATGCTCAGCTAAACCTGACCTGTACATTTTCTCTGCCTACATTGCCAATTAAGAACACCAAGGAATTCATTCAGACAGTGGGCTCGGTGCTCATTAGCCTGCTATTCCTGACTACCAGTTTTGCATGTTTCTTTCTGTACTTTACAGGGGAATTCACATGTACACATCAAAGTCTGTTTACAGGTCTTGGGGAGCATTATTGCATCTGCGAAAAAAAGCTATATAAAGCTTTGTGTGACTACAGAGCTGCAAAAAGTCTGATAAAGGTTGAGACTGAAGACTATGTATGAAAATTAGGCAAATCTGAGGGTGTGGAGTTAAAAAGAAGAGAACTTATCACACCACTGTAACCTCCACCTCTCTGCTGCAGGCAGTTGAGGCTACATTCGCTACAACTAGCATAACATTCCCAAATCTCCCACTGAACCGCCAGCGGTTGAGTTGCATTGTGGATAATGTAAGCAGGTTTTTGAGAAGCAAGAGTTGTCCATCGTCCCCACACCTTCATTCTGCAACGATGATGATACGAAAACAAAGATTTTTATTAAGTTATTTGAAAAACACATTTTGTTACCACAATAGCATCACAACTGAGCAAGATACAGTCATGAAACTTTACAGGTGTGTAGTTTCGTCCACTCTAAGACATTAGGTAAAACTACAGATCATTTTGTGATCACACCAGCCGTGACTCCTGTCAATAATGTAGTAATGACTCATGAGTCGGAACTCTGGTGTGATCCCATCACATTATGGTCACTAGTCTTTGTTGTATAGGGGGTCCTCATTTGACTGCAGCTGCTATTTTACATCTTGTAAATGCTGGACTGTGTTTATATTATCAGTTTCTTTATATGCTCCCATGATCCTCGTTTCTGTTTGTTTGGAGCCTTTTTCTCTATGCGTCCTGTTACCATTTATCTCCTGCAAAAAAAAAACAACTCTTTGCCAATGGGAATCATTAAAGATTCATCCAATATAATCTAATCCATCTATCCATGCCACCCATCCCAGTTTTCTCTCTGTCACCCCTCCTCTTTTGTTTCTGTCTTTCACCCCATCATATTTCTATGATGATGTTTGGCTCTCTTCTCCCTCCCCTCCCCACTTCTCCATCTCTCCTTGTTATCCTCTGCATTTATTCAATACTCTTATCCATCCCTCTCTCACACACAGCTCCTGTTTTATTGGGACATGCACTTAAGAGAATCACTTTCTCAGACCATTTATGCCTTTTCCCCAACACTACCACCACCACATACCCCACCCCCATCCCCTATACACACACATGCACACACACATGCTTTGAAAAAAAATGTTCCTCCAGGACAGCAGCACTTGAGGACATCAGGTTCAAGATGATTAATCTAAGAATCCCACATAAGACACACATAAAAGACTATGCACAACATTAAATGTTGTTTTGCTGTATTTCTATTGGTTTTAGCTATTTTTAGATTTAGTATTACATTTACATTTACATTTTAGTCAACTGAAACTCTCAACATTTTAGTCAACATGAACCGACACAGACACATTTTAGTCTCTTGATAGTTTATATTTACATATATTTGGAAAGAATTATATTTGTAATGTTTTCACATACAACACAAGCCCAAATTTTACAAAAAATTTAGATGTTTCATTAACCAGTAGATGTTGTGGCGAGACTTTAGCATTCAAACACTAGACAACCAAAACTGTGTTATCCTTTAGCATGGATAGCATGTCTGCGTAATTTAGTCTCAGTTAATACTTTCGTCAACCAAAATAGAATTTCAAAATTTTGTTATAGTTTTTATTTTTAAATTCCACTGTAGTCATTTTATTCATCAACATGGGGATTTAGTCACAGTTACAGTATTGTTTAATGAAGTCAGATCCATCTTGTCAACATCTCATCTTCGTCATTGAAAAACAGGTTGTTGGATGAATAGTCACATTTTTCCTTAACAAGACGAACGGTAGTTGTAGCTGCTCTGGTGTGTCAAACAGAAATTTCCGACTGGTTATTTTAAATATGCAAAACTAGGACTAAGATCTTAAACACAAGTAACTACTGAAAGGGAGGGTCCCGCAGAATTTGAAGGTGGATTTACTCTGTAAAGGGGCCCAGTAATCTTCTTTTAAACCAAAGCCAAGTTTACATGCTGTGTTTTCACTAACATGCGTTGTATTGTATCCTTGAGGTCTGACAAACATGTTCAATGCATGTAAATGATACAAACTAAATGGAGATCCATTTGTAAAAACCTTGCTCCTTAATGATCTAGGACAAAAAGTGTGAACACTGTTGGCTTTTGTTTAGCAGTGTTTTCTCATCTGCGTATTCCTGTGAGACAAGTTGGCCTGAAGTGACCTAGCCTTCCTCTTTTACCCCCCCACCCCCCACCCCCCTTTCCAGTCAGCAATTCATTATCTGACCTAACCAAGCACACAAGCCCTGATTCATTTTTCTCCTTTCCTCTCTCTGCTAAACCTCCCCCACCACCTCCTTCATCCCTATGCCTGCTTGCCTGTAATTGTTGATTGTCCTTTCCAGTTTATGCCTGCAGCAAGCTCACGTAGGCGCCCACACAAACACACACACACACACTGAATCTTTATCTTTTTATAGCTCTGTCTTGTTAGGCAGGGAAAGCAGATTTCTCCCCAATGAACAGTAAGCATCTCCTGCAGCCAAAACCGCTCTGTGTTATATAACAAGGGACTTAAAAGTGTGCCACAAAAGTATGAACTTCATTTCCAACTCCAGCCGTTTTACTGATGTTCTTTAAAGATGAAATGCATGAATGTTCATGTCATGGTTTGTTGTACTTTTAGGTTTCTCTGCGATAAAGTTCTGAAACCGCTAAGAGGAAGCTATGGTTTTGGTCTGACGCTTTATTTATACATCACAAGTCCAAAAGTACAAGGTGAAGTGAATAAACAGTCCTGAACATCTAGACAGGCGAGTTCAGCCAACACACACAAGAAGAGCACATGTTTCTGATAGACTGAGATACTTTGATACCATAAGTAAGCAGTCAGATTGGGTGTCTCACCTTGTTGCAGTAACGTACATGTGTACTCCAAGACCCAGTGACATCACTGGAAGGTGTGGTTACAGGTGCATCAGAGAACACTTCTGACCGCACACAGTGAAGAGGTAAAACAGTTGTGAAACTTTCAGCCAGAGACTTTGCGACTTACAGTTCATGATAATATCAGCAGCCTTTGATGCAGTGAACCGCTGCTTTGGCATCAAGGCCAAAGTGCTTTCTTGGTTTGAATCCTAAATCACTCGGTGCTCATTCAGTGTGTCATGCCAAGGACAAACATCCTTATCCCATCCCCTCCCAACAGGAGTGCCTCAAGGATTGGTACTGCTACCCCTGCTCTATGCAATGTAACCCCCTCCTTGGGTCCAATTATCCACTTGCATGGCTTTTCTTATCACTGCTATGCAGACGACACCCAACTATACCTGTCGTTCCTGCTGAATGACCCTAAGGTCGCTGCATAGATCTCGGCTTGTCTCTCTGATATATCTATTTGGATGCCACCTTCAACTAAACCTGTCTAAAACTCATAGTCATCCCAACCAATCCGTCTCTCTATAATGATATCAATGTCAAAATCGCCTCTTCATCTTTGATCCCAACCAAGGTTGTTAGAAACTATGTTTGGTCATGTTTAATGACAAGCTATTCTTCTTTGACCATGTTGCATCCGTCTCCCAGTTGTGCTGCTCTGCTCTGTACATCATAAGAAAAACCAGGCTTTACCCTAGCTGAATACGCCATCCAGCTCTTGGTCCAGACCAATGTTTATCCCTCACCTTGACTACTGCAATGCCCCTCTGGCATCCCTACACTGGCTACCCATAGCCAAATCAATTTCAAGTCACTAATGCTTGCCTTCAGAGTGAGCTCTGGGTTTCACCCATCAACTAGAACTGAGTCATACAGCCTTATGCTCCTTCCTAGCCACTGCTTTCCTCCAAGGAATGTTGTCTGGCATTGCCAATCGCAGTCCAGCGTGTTCTCATCTGTGGTTCCCGATGGTGGAACAAGCTACCGAATGCTATCAGAGCAGCGGGCGTCCCTCCCTATTATCAAGAATATCTTCTGCAAGCACCTTCTCTCCTAACACTTCTAACACCCTAACATGTCTAACTAATACTTACTATGCACCGACGACAGCAGAACCCTATCACCTCTGCCAGTCTGCACTCTCAGCACTGGTCATGCCAGAAGCATGTAGGTTGCCATAAATCCTTGGGTGCTGCCGTAAATCACTATTCTTCAGATTTTTTGGGGGTTGGCCAACTGCTTTTTTTTGTGCATTACCATTACTTTCTAGTGCATGTCATTAACTGTCGCATGAGTTAACGGTGCTCACGTTCATTAGATGCAAACTGATACATTCACTTTTCACCATAGACATAAGCCCGCTCAATGAATGCACTCATTTAGCGCATTGATGCACAACACTGATGAACCCAAACGGACTGCAGCTGCTGTTCTATTTTTGCAGCCACCTTTCAAGGCTACAAATGTGAAAGATCACAGCTTGAGAGAACAGAAACTACTGTCTTAACTCAGAAAGTTAATCAAGCCACTTCTGCATGTCTTTCTCTCTTACCGCCCTCCCCTCCTCCCACATCGATCCGCCCCTCCTCCCCACCCCCCCTGAGAAAGATGGCGGGGGAGTGTAGATTATAGCTTATCCCAGCTCTGCTCTGCTCTGCATTGCCTCGCTCTGACAGCAACGCCCTTTCACCTACATTGAGTGTCTGCCTGCTTAGCCACACACACAAATATACACACACACACACACACACGCCACACACACACGCCACACACACACACGCTGTCTGCCTGCCTGATCTCCTGGTCTTGTCATGCAGAGTGCAGCAGTGCTCTGCAGTCTGACATGGCTCCCTACAGGAGGGAAGTATTTACCATCTGTCTACATTTACAAACTCTCTCTCTCTCTTTTCTCCTTAACCCCTGTCTTCCTCTCTCTCTCCTTCAGCCTCTTCCTCCCTCTAAAATAGATACAGGAGAAGTAAATGAAAGCAGAGGAGCAGAGAGGAGGAGGAAATGCTGTAGGAGTAAACCAGAGGAGTGAAAAGGAGAGGAGCTGCAGAGACTTGTATGCCAAAATTGACTGTTACATAAGCAAAATGGTGATTAGTCACCTTAATGTTACTGCACAAACCTGTCTGATGCACTATTTGGGATTATACTCAAGCATGGAGCCAACGTGTTCTCTGCCAAAAATGGATGTCTGAGAGAACACTGAACTTTTAATTTAAATTAATTCAGCTGGCATAAAAATATAACTTGGTGAATGTCTATTCAACAGTATCTATTATGTACAGTTTCAACACAACACAAAGGGAAAGTTGTTCCTTTGGAGACTCTCTAGGTTGCATCATCTTTCTGAGTCATGTTGCAATAATGGACTTTTCAAAGTTTGAAAATGTGACCATGATTGTAGAGGTTCAATTATGCCAAAAGCATTTGCAAGGAGAGCTCGATTCCTACTGAAACAAGCCATTCTAACTCAGAGGTTTAAATACATTTGTATATAATACATTTACATTTACATTTCTTTAAAGATAGATGTGAACAGATTTTGCAGTGGTCATAGGTAACTTGAAACTTTGTAGTGTGAAAATTTGTAAACGTTCTATTCCTAACATTTGTTAGATTTTCATTCAAGTATTCATTTGAATGTTAGGTATTGTAGTAGAAAATCAGAATGGAACAAACTTTTTAGAAACTTTAAGAAATCCTTCAAATTTTCACATTACAGCCCAATTTCTCATTTTCACTTGAAGCTAGGGAGCATATGTTGCAAGTGTCCAATAAATACCATCAATGCCCAAGTTACTATGGAAGACACAAACAAGTCATGTTCTCACTATTGTTGCCCTGAATTAGGGGGTTTTAATGACCCGAAGAGGAGTTTATCTTCTACATCAAAAAGTTGCATTGTATTTGGTGGGTTTTCTGAGCCTGATATTTTAAAACTGAAACTTAGTGTTTTGCTGTCAGCTGTTTATTTCAGGTTTTCTGGCCACCTGGTAAATGTGGGACCAACATTTACTCTTCTTTTAGCTCTGGTTTGGTCTCCACCAATTCCTGACTAATTTTCTGGCAATTTAGCTTGCTAGATGCTACACTGCAAGAGCTTGTGACTGAATCTTGTGGTGTTCAATTATTTTAAAAACATAGGGTTTTTTATTTTCATTTCCTGAAAAATAACACTCTTAGACATGTAAAATTTGCCTAAGCAAACTATTAATAACATCAAAGTACAAAATTGTCAGAACAAACACGCTAATGATAAAAAGTTTGTCCTGAGAGACACTAGAGAAAAAATTATTAAATTCAAAAAGGTTCACTACCTTTGGAACATGAATGTGCATGTCAAATTTCATAGCAATCTACCTTTTAAATGATGAGATATGTTGAAATGTTGACATTTTTGGTGGTGCTAAAGAAAATAGTCCACATATCAAAATTACAACATTACATTACATTGAAACAATAAAAAGACAAATCTGATTTGGGAAAAAAAAAAAAGCTCTCTAAAAACTTTTTCCCTTCTCATTGCTCTCTCCATAACAATGTTAGCAAACCACAAATTATGATCTTTGAGTTTTTTGTTGTGTCATTGATTGTTACCATGGTAGCATTTGTCTCAGGCCTGAGTTAGCCTGGGGGTAAGGTGTCTAATTTTTTCTGGCTTAAAATTCTTATTTGCAGTAGACAAATTATGAGCAAAAGTAAGACTGACCTAACACTACAGACCAGTGTAAATTATCTTGAAACCAGCCCCACAACAGACCTAAGAGGAAAGTTTAAATGGCTCTTACCCTCCATGTCTCCAAATAAATGCTAAGGTTGCTCTGTCTTTGCTGGATGTGAAAATAGGCAACTGTTTGCTAACCCATGTTGTGCTTACTTTATATACTGATTGATTATGTTAGGTCAATCAGCAAAGGCAGCCTCCACAAACATTTATTATGGTCCAACTCTGCAATATGCATGAACAGGTTGTTCAAATTAATATGAGCACCGGCTAAATGGTGGGAGATGTCACCTGTGGCTGAATAGCATGTCAGGATTCATGTCTTGTCCGTAATAACCAAGTAGGATTGTGCAATTTGGAATAAATATCATCTTTTGCTCCCTCCTGTCTTCCAGCAGGGCAGCTGATTGTTAGCTCTGTCTTCACTAGGGCGCCTCAGGGTCAGCTGGGACTTAAATTAGACCGTGCTGATTTGGCCATCCTCCACATTTCTCTTCCCCTTACACCCCCCCCCCCCCCCCCCCACACACACACACACACACACACACACGCATACACACACACAATTATTTCATCCTGCTAAAGCCTCCTGTCAGCAACTCAGAATATAGTGTGACTGCTTGTAGTAGCTTCCAACTCATATCTATTATCCCTCTAAACTTTCTGTGCTGCAATGCAAATATGCAAACCAGCATCTTATCAGTTTACTGAGGAGAGCACATCGAAGACTACAAATGCAAAGATCACATTACAGAGTAAAGCACTCAGTTCTCCATGCATGCCAGTTCATTTGAGTTGTAGCAGTAGTAACATTAATAGAAGTACTATAGTGGTAGAAATCGTGGTAAGTAATAGTAACAACAGTAGTAGAGGTGGTAGATTTTATCAGTACAACATTAAGGCACCAGGATGTACTGATAACAAAACAGTGATCAGTGGCTGTGGAGTTGGTGAAGCCAGTTCACAGCAGTTTGGCTTCAGTACAGATCCACCGTGTTGAGTGCAGAGTCTCATTTCATCAACAACCACGTCCAGGCTCTTTATGAAAAACTGCTGAAACATTGGATCATTATATTTGGAAGAAGGCATCAGCCTCAGTGATATGAACCATTAACAGCAGTGTTATTATCAATGTTTTAAGATTTACTCCCAACACTTTTATGCTTGCCAGTGGGGCCATTTTATGTATTATTGTCACAGCCCTTCAAATATCTTTTATGTTTTCTTTACCTGACTTATTTACTGATGAAGCAAAGAAAGAAAAACACTCATCTAAGCTTGCTATATCAGTCATTAATGTTTTAACAGGTGGAGGTAATAATGCAATAAAATTATCCTGAAATGTTTGCACTCTAAACTTAATTATTAAGATGTACTGAACTAAGGTTACATGGGTTTTATAGAAGATAGAATATTGAAAGAAGAATACAAAAACTAATGTACTGTGTCACATGTGAAAGTGAAAGAAGGAACCTCTGCACTGTCTGTCATTCAGTCGGTCAACCACTTTGGTCAAGACTGAAACTTCCCAACAACTATTGAATGGATTGCCATGAAAACTGGTGCAGACTTTCATTTCCACTCAAACTGAATTGTAATAAATTTGGTGACACTGACTTTTTTATTTATCATTATCAGATTCAAATTTTTTGATTTGTCCAAATTTGACCAATTACCTGCAAAACTAATGACATAACCATGTGCCTCAGCTGAGCTTTGTATTTAGTGTTAATTGGCAAGTGTTAGCATGCTACCATGCTAAACTAAGATGGTGAGCACACGCACAGAGAGAGAGAGAGAGAGAGAGAGAGAGAGAGAGAGCAAGTGACGTAAAATGCCTTTTCACCCGTTAAATTATTGACATAATATAATTTTAGCCTACATTGGCTCTCTGCTATGACCATTTAGTACATGTGGCCTCCACTTTCTCCACATGCAGTTAAAGAAATGGTTAAAAAATATAATATTTATATTTTTTCATTTCTATTTTGTATTCAGATACAGTCTCGATATACAGTAGAAACTATAGTGAAAGCTGTAAGTATGTAATGTTGCTGGCATAATGTCAATAATTCTATCAACAGATCTTTTCCCTGTCTATTTTTGCTAGAAACTGTGCCGCCCACACTAGTGTGCTCCAAGCCTAAGAGTCTACAGCCATGCTAGTGGCTTTGTGAGGCTGTGGCACTTTGAGCTAAATGCTAACGTCAGCACACTAGTATATTCACAATAACAATGTTAACATGCTAATGTTAAGCAGGTACCTTTTAATATTTCATATTTTCATATTTAACATTTTCATTGCTCCAGTGAGAGGAGCATACCAGTTTACACCCAGGTCTACATGGAGATGCTTCACATGCCTTGTGTGCTACATTGGATCAAGATCAGAGAATAGATTTGTCTCACATATGAGCAGCTATCCATTTATGGACAATCTGATAATGGCACCACTATTGTTCTGGAGGTGGAAGATATTTTTTTGCATATGTGTGCTAACAAATTGGCATTTGACTGTGAAAATCACCACAGCACCTTCAGTGGTCATCTGTTTTTCACCATATCAGAGAGCTTTTCCCTCACTGTACAATGGCCATGGTTTTATGGCAACAATGTTTTTACAATCAGTCTTTCTGTCTATTCATTCACATTCTCCAAGTCCAAGGGCAGACAAAGGCATGGACTAAAATAATAGTGAAGGTTGCATTCATTGATTTGATTCATAGTGGCTTTGTGATTTGATTTTGTAAGCTATGCCCTGTCTGCATATTTCCCATAATGCAATATTTCCAATCGGCATAATGGCAAAAATAGAGTAAGGCAGAAGAGGCAATGCAAACTTTGAGCCAAATGCTAATAGGCCCACAATGACAATGTGAATATGCTGATATTTAACCGATATAATGCTTACTATGTACACCATCTTATTTTAGCTTGTTAGCATGCTAACATTTGCTGATTGTACAGATTTGATTGTACACTGTTGTGAATGTGATTTGTTTTGCAGGTACTTGGTCATAAACATTGTCATTGTCATTTTGAGCTAACTAAAATGTTTATCTCATGATGGCACTAGATAGTCTCCAAGGCGGATAAGCCATTTCATTCAAACCCACAAATGCCAACCTCATGGTGGTGCCAGATCTTATCCTCTCCAGATAGTCCTGTCAGATCTCAGCTGTAATTACCATGGTTGAATGTGAACATTTGTCTTTATCAGTTGTGTTACTCCGAAACAGCTTGTGACTTGTTGATGTTGTTGCAGTTTTTACCACATAGATTACTCAACAGATGTGGAGTGTGGAGATAAGTCTCTCATTTGCTGACAGTTGCATCCTGCTTCCTTCCTCTCTTCTTTCTTGTCTGCTCAATACGAAACAATAGCAAAAAGAGGTCAAGAGAACAAGATCATGGTGGAAAGGTTTGGCAAAAACTGTAAATGTTCTGATATTACACGGTTTTGGAAATTCAAAGAACACAGACAAATTCATCCACATAGACCACAAATCCTTTATGCACCTCTGAGTTTTTTTAAGATTAATTTTTAACTTGGTGAAAGTTGGTGAGCATGTGATTCTGTATTTTCTCTGTCTCTAATGATTCTCCATGCACAGCAGTTTAAATTTCAAAAATTGTTTCATATTATGTGTCAAGGCTTTAATGGTTGTAAAACATGTTCCGTGTATCAGTGCTGTTCAAGTAACTATTTTTAATATTACCCTGGAGCAGATGTGGTACAGAGAAAAAAAATCTGAACTGTACATTTACTGTATGTTTTTCATCCTCTTGATTCTCTAGAAATAGCAGCCTCATTCACAGCAAAGGTTGCTGTAGTGTTGCCAAGGAAACTCAGAATATGTCTGGTATTGGCTCAGCTGTATCTAGGCAGCCTATATTACCACAAACACACACACACACACATACACAAAGACACGTAATAATGCTCTCCCTCTTACACAAACAGGGTGCTTATATTCTGGGGGGTGCAGCAAATCAACAAAATTCACAGGTCAGTCCAGTTTGTTGTGGAGATATTATACACAGTACATTTACAATACATTTCTATCACTGACACAATATGAATTACTTATGAACATGCCTTGTGTGAGAGTCACTAGATGGTTGAATGACTTTCAGCTCAAGATGAACGACTCTATTCAATTCATTCCACCGCAATAGACCTGCAACATCACACAGACAAGAGACTATAAAAAGGTGAACTTTATAATTCCAGGTTGAATACATTTCATGCCACAAACACATGCTTGGCTTCTGCTTCGGCATCTTTCTTATTATATCACTTGCTTCACTGATCTCATGGGTTTTCCTCAGTCTTCGTTGTATTGATTTGGCTTCATCCCAGAAGGACAAGGAATTAATTCAAACCCCAGCACCTCAAATATCAGACCAGCTCTTTTGCTTCCAAACATCAGCCTTCTTACCACATGGGTTTTGAGTGCAGTGCAGCTCAAATATTACCTTTTCAGCAACTCAATAGACCCCTGTCCACTATGGCTATATTTACATATTACTGATAGCATTGTTCATTACCAAGATACACTGGAGCAATACCGAGCCCATTGGTAAAATTGTAAATACTAATGATATTTTAAAATATCACCTCACCGCTGCTTTTCTAGTGACTGTTTCTACTGCTTAATTTGTAACCATTGATTGTTGTAATGTTGGTACTGTGCTTCATTTGCTCTACATCCACAATATACGTGTACTGCTGTGGATGACATCATCAGCCCATGACACAAAAACAAATCATGCATACCTGGGAGACACAGTTGAAAGCCATGAGTAGACAGAGTTTGCATTGATTTGAGAGTAGAAGCAAAATGAAGATGTTGATGATCTGGGGAGAGATGAAGTGGCATTTGTTTTTTCTTCACCCTTGACTCTTGCCTCCTTTATCGAGAGTTAGTCTCTCAGTTCCAGATCAAAATATCTCACCAATACTGTCAGACTATCCAGTTGTATGTTCAGTCTTTTATTCATGGACATCTCTACCAATAGAAATTGTTACTTAGTGAAAACGACCTGATGAAAAATCACAGTTGGAAAGACCATTGCAGATACTTATCCTGAAATGTTTTCTTTGAAGACATGAAAGAAGACTCTTCAAGAACAAACTAAGTGAAAAGCAAAATTGTAGCGAACTGCTTCTTCTCCTGCTAAATGGCCCACCTAAATCTATTATCTCAATAATCTGTCTAATGCAGACAATTATCTCACCTTATTTCTTCCTGTTGTGATGTTTTCTGTCAGACTGCACAGTGTTCATCTGTCATCTGTCACACTGTGCAGAAGAAAACAAAGGATGAGAATTTATAATAATGATAATAGCATCCATAATCCAAACCCGTAATGGAGGACAGAGCTGACAGTAAGTCCTCATGGATAAATAGATAAAAGACACACAACCACATATTGGAAGAGCTAAAAAATATACCTTTCAGACTACGTTAAACCATAACTTCTTTTTTCCCATAGCATTTACGGGAAGTAAAATCACAAAGTGCTTTAAAGGAAAAGTTAAACCAAAAATTGACCTCAATGAAAATGTACTATGGCTGCAGGTTACTCGCTTTACAGTGAGACTATGTGCTTTTTGAAAGAAAAAAAATTCATGCCATTTTCCCCTTGCAGATGGGAAGCAATAAAATGCTGAAATAAAATGCAACCTTGTTCAATTCAGTACACACAGAAGGTTTGCTGACACAGCCTTTCTTGGTCTGGTATGACCGTATCTTGTGGCGGCTTATGTGTGCTGATGCTAGCAAGAGAGATATTTGCTGCATAATTTAAATGACAAAGATCAGCCAAAGTCAGTCAAGGATTTCAATGGTTTTATCACAAAAGTAAAACAAGATGATACACTCCACAGGAGACGGACTGGTCTATGCCCAGAATCACTATATATTTACGATATAGTGCATTTTATTTGAATTCTGAGTGTGACATTTATCCAATAGTGCCCTTAAGAATTCACACAATGGAACAAATAAAGTAGTGTCAATGGTGTGAACATAGACTGTATATAAAGATGGACATAGCCTTTGTAACATCACCCATAGGTTTCTGAGGAGTGGGCTGCTTCGCCGTTGCCATCTTGGCAGTGCCTGACTCCACCTAGCTCACAGATGATCCTAAAATGGGCAAAGAGGTGGTGAATGTGTGGAGCAGAGACTTTGGTGCATGTCAGTTTGCAGTAAGCATATGATCCCCCACCTGTCACTCAAATCGGCACGCCTCCACGCCAATTTAATATTCAATCAATATTATATATGAATTTAAACGTGACTTATATAAAAATTCACTATAATAATATTTATTGGCATTTCAACATGGGACAACTCACCTTTGGAGCCAGACTCAAGTGGCTATTCAAGAAACTGCAGTTTTTGTGTAATGTGCAGTAATGTGATACTACAACTGTCAGTGATGATGCACTAGGATTACGATGTATACATGTCTGAAATCTTAATACTGCTCACAAACTATAGCGTTTCTCTTGAATAGATAATATGGATGAGAGTGACTGAGGGACTGATCTTGGACACAGCTCTGGATTTCATACTCCAAGATGGCGCCTATTGATTCCAATGAAAGTTGCTTAATCGGCACATAAGCCTTCAAAAGATTTTCTCTCTTCCTCTACCCTTCTGTGTAGTGCAGCTTGCTCCATATGCACATCAGCTTCTTTGTCCTTGGCCTTGCTTGCTTGGCCTGTAGACTCTACATTGGGATGATGTTACATGCACATGAACACATGTGGATAGAAGGAACTGGTTTTATTTTGCATACAGAGGAATGCTTAACTGCCTATCCTGGGTGTGAAGCATCACAGACAATCCAAGTGCCAAATGAAAACCCAAGGCTCTCTTTAATATTTGCCTTCAAAAACAGATCTAAAATTACACACTAATCCCCCCAGTGCTTGGTAAATGATGAGCTGTTATGTAAAAGAATCTGGACCTCTCTGGAGATCCTGAAGGTTTGTGTTTAAACCATAGTGGCTTTGCCGTGATAATCTCTCCCCCTCATTATGAATGTTAGGGTGCTGCAGTGGGGTGTGTGGAGTGTGAGAGAGACACAAAGAGACAGAAGGGGAGAAAAATGAGAGCGTGAAAGGGGCAGGTTGGATGGGAAGGAGGGAAATTTTAATTTGGTCAAAGCTAAAATCATGCACTAAGGGAATGTGGGGCATCCCCCCTCACCAACCCCCCACCCCCGCCTCCCCAAACACACAATACACACAAATACACACAAGCTGTCAGTGCATACACAAAGAGAGAAGGGGTTACTGAAACACCCATAGAGATTTCTCTTAATCCACCTGTACAAATTTCAAATATTTTCTGTGTGTGTGTGTTTGTGTGTGTGTGCGCGCGCGTGTGTGTGTGTGTATGTGTGTGCGTGTGTGTGTATGTGTGTATTCATGAAGAGGCAGCAGAAAGTACCTCAGGAAAGACATGTGGCATCCAGTTTGATGCTGATATTTCACATCCCTCCATCTTTGTGTGTATGTAAGGATGTATTTGGGTGTATTTGTGGTTACGGAGAGCTGGAACATTTGTGTGTGTATGTGTGTGTCTGTGTGTGTGTAAATACTTTGATCTCCAGAGCTCCCTGGAGATAAGCTCTTCTCTGCCTGACTTCTGAAAACAGGCAGCCTGTCATGGCAACCTCTTTACTCAGAGCAGTGTGTGAGAGAGGAACGGGTGGTGCAAGAGAGATACAGTGCAAAGAGAGGGGGAGTGGGGAAGGATTCAGTGTCCTGCCAAAATAAATTTGACATTTATAATAACAGTTCAAGTGATGTTAAACCCGATGAAGGCAAATAAAGAATAACAGGTCACTTAAGGCAATAATGTATCTGTCAAAGGCTAAGTCCAGCAGTGAGGTCAGAGGTCGGGCCTGATGAAACCACGCGTGGCAATCAAGTGCAAATCAGATTAGTGTGCTACGGCTAATTTTGCATTTAAATGATGTTATGTATATGGTAATAAGAATCCATATAATGCTGACTGTTTCTCTTAATAGACTTTTGGTAACATAATGAAAGATAAACAGTACATGATAACATGGTAATGTGGCAAATTATGGTTTCAAAATGTTACTTATCTCAAAAAGGGGCCTGATGTTACCTGTTTTTCCTTTTTATATGGCCCCAAATCAAATATTGGTTGATGTCAAATGTCACTGTTAAAAATCACAATTGATATCACAACTCCTTTGGGCAACAAACACACATTGACTAACAAGGTATACCTGAAATTAAGATATTAAATTAATTGACTATTGTCAGGCCTGTCCATTAAAACATCAGCTATTTCTAATGAGTACTCACATTAGGGCTGAACAATTAATTGAAATATTGTTGAAATAGAAATATGGCCAAGTCCAAACATCCAAATTGCAGGAGTTGCAGTTATATGACCAAAGTACATGTCACAACATACTATTATAAATGGAGCACTATGGTGCTACAGAGATGCCCCAGGTTGAGGAAAAACACGTGTTGGGTACAGACCCCAGCAAATCACATTATTATCACTCTTATATTTTTTTCAGTGAAAATTAAATGCATAAATTACGATTCCCACAAAAAATGTGAGTCATCACAATATGTGTCAAAATAATCATTATATATATTTATTTATTTTTATCTTTACTTTTATTTTTTTTGCATCTTGCATTTTGCATTTTGTTCAGCCCTAACTCACATGTATGTACTCATAATTTGTAATGTACTTGTAATTTTCAAAATATACATACACTTGACAATAAAGACAATAAAAACCTAAATAAATAACTACAAAATTTAATTAAATAATCCACATTATAAGGATAGATAGTTACTGTCAGTTTATTTCAATTTAACTATCTTTCGAATAAAATAAAAAAAATCTTGTCTGTACTGTATGTGCAGCTTTACTGCAAGTAGTTGGCAACACAGTGTCTGAGATTTCAGTGCCAATTGTCCATTAGTTGTTTAAAGGGGAGGGAGCCACATTTAGAGACATTGCCGTGGAGTAAAGTTTGTCAGCCTTAGGGTTCCCCCCTAACAGCCTGGGGCCCCCAAGCAGTTGCCTGCCTTGCCTGTTCACAAGATACACCCCTGCAGACGTGCATTGACATTCTAATTTTCACATGCTTCCTCAGGACTTATTTTCAGACCAAGCCTTTAGACTGAGGGTGTCTTCACACCAAGCATGTTGGAGCAAATTATATGAACACGTACAGTATGTCTTTCATAAGTTTGGTTTGCTTGACCAAGCGGGAACAATGCCAGTTGAACATGGGAGGCACCAAGTATTGTAAGACTCTGAGTGAATGATTTTCTCTGGTCTTTTCCAAGACAACTGCAGTGTGGTCTGTGAAACATGTTGGGAGGAGTTTGGACAGAATTACCCCAACATACAAGGGTTTAAGGGTATCAGGAGACAGACGTTGACATCTGATAGTAAGGAGTTTGTCACGCTTGGAAAGCCTGGCATAACAAAATGAACTGAGGCCAGACCACAGTCTAAACTGATGATGATGATTATCAGCTATTTTTTCATATCTTCTTACCTTTGAAGAATACAAGGAAGGGGAAATCACAGCAAGACTGCAGATGAGTCCATCGTTCCAAGATACAACGACTGGAGTCAGATATGTTTTGACTTAAAAAACCTGGCAGGATAACAGGATAAAACACTCTCCAATAAAAACTAGACTAGTTGGTTCCAGTGATTTTTGTTCACAAGGGTGTTTGATTTAAATGTAATTGGAAAGTGTGAAGCTAACAGAATTAATTTCAAATTTTTCCACCCAAGCAAAGAAAACAAACAGTAGGTGTGGTTGATTGTACCCTCAGATTGTATTGGACCCGAAATAACAGTTGAACTTTAATGACGGCCTCGGTTTTGAAAAGGTTTTAGAGTCTACCATACTCTCTTCCCAGTCTCGACCAATCAAAAGCAGCCCTCACGATGTCCGCTGAAAGTAAGCAAGCAAGTTGAAAAGAAAAAAAAAATTCCATGTGCAGTAGCCCACAAGAGCCACAAATCATAATGCCTGAAAAGACGCAGCTGACGTTTGTTTCCCCCAAATGAGCCACTTCTTTTTAAAGCATGGGTTCTCATCCAATCCAGCTTCAGAGCGAGGTGCGCACTAAGGAGAACCATCTGTGACAAAAGAATGTGAGGCCTGGATAACAGGGCGAGTTTTTTTCCTTTTTCCTTGAAGAGTTTTATGGCAGTTCACGTTCTGCCAAACATTCCTGCCTGCTTGATCTCCAGTAAAAGCATTTCCCTGGCCCATAGGCACTTAAAGACACCTCTGTCTCTTCATGCCTCCAATTGGTTGATTTTTTTTATTGAAATATCTCTTAATATCTTCGATATCTATCAAAATCTACACATAGGTGAGAGATTACCCAGCACTCCTTCTCTTTCATCACAAATTAAATTTAAGCCCATTGTATTCCAGAGGCCGAGTCGGCCAAGCTTTACTGTAGCAGCATGGAAGAATGAAATGTAGCTACTCCAGCTCTATTTTCTGAAAGAGGTAGTAATAGCAAGCTGTTTTATCATCATCACTACAGACAATACTTCAAATATGCCAAAGGCTTTTGAGAAGTTCCCTGACCTGTGGCTCGGGGGTCCTGTCATGTAGCCCTGGCCTTGCAGGTTGTAGCACTTCCTAGAAAGTCCGCCCACTAGCTAAAAGGTTCATGCAGCTGACGCGCTACACCTTTTCAAGAGTAAATAAAGTTCAGTTTTGTTTAGTCTGTGTTGCATTTATTTGCACAGTGACTTAATTTCAGAAAGACCAGCCAGGGTCCAGCCAGTGAAAGGTACAACAAAGGTTCAGAGTCAGAGTGAAAGAAGAAGCTGGTGGTACATAGCAGAGAAGCAGAGAAGCTTGTGGCTTGGCAGAGCTCGATCTTTAAATCTTCATATGCTGCAGTAACTGATTTTTGGCAACCTGGGGGCAGTACAGCAAGTTATAAACATAACATATTATCGACATATTATCACCTGATAAAGTGCATGCATTCCATGAATTCATTTAGAGTCGTGTTTCTGGCAACGTAATAAATCCTAATAGTCTAGTATGTTATCCACTATGTTAACTCCGGGCATTAGACAACATTTGGCATTAGCCAACTCCTGAGGTACATATCTGTCTCTCTAGCTGCTATATGTTCCACTATGTTCACTATACACTAATTTACCTGCTGGACAGGTAACCTGCGTACAGCAGGTTTATCTGTTTTTTTCACTGAAAACATCTGCCTGCTGCAGCTGGAAAAGAAACAGGTTCCTCACTTCATATTATTCTGTTGACACATACCTTTCATGAAGCCTCCAGCAAGTAACTTTTGTACACTGAAAAAAACTTGTTTTCATGGTATTTCTGATAATGAAAAGGAGCTGACATCCAGTCAGTTTTTGAATTAATTTCAGAAGTCAGTCCATCCACAGATTTCCTCATAACATGTATGCTAGACTGTTAACAGTATCAGTACTGGTTTCCCGATCCTATCATTGGTATTATTTGGTGTGAAAATTAGTCCATCCTGGAGGAATGATCTGAGAGGGTTTTTTTTTTCTAATACACTGGGGGCTAATCCGTCAAACAAGGGGTGAGCAGTGAGAGCTGAGGCGGAGCTCGTCATCAGTCTGGCAAGGAAAGCTAGAAATCTCAAACCTGGCAATAGCAACAGCAAGCTGGCCTGCAGATCTGTGGTGGAAAAGGACATATTGATGTTTGTCTGTCACATAGCAAAGGGCTAATTTACTGCTAATATAAGATATTAATGAGAGCAGCCTTTCATAAAATGGCATTATCACCAAATGGAAACGAGGAATATCACATTTGAAGAGTGTCACAATGTGACTGTCCTTCAGTAAGTCTTTAGTACCCTGATGTGTTGCAGTGCATCATTATAATTCTCACCTTTTTAACACTATTATAAATTCATGCTAAATTGGCCCCTGAAACAAAACCTTACCCAAGGGAATAAATTGCTTTGAAAATACTCAGTTTAGATTCACTCATAAATGTTGTGTAATTGCTCCCTTTTTCCTCTGTCCTCCAGGAAAACACACACACACACACACTTCCTGTGTACTGCACTGTTATTTCAGTGGGTCTCTATGGGTCTATGTAGGTCAATGCTGTAAGCAGGCCATCTTGGCTATCTTTGCCCTGGCTGAGGTATCCATTACTTGGCACTGTGTGTGTGTGTGTATGTGTGCGTGTGTGTGTGTGTGTGTGTGTGTGCGTGTGTGTGTGTGTGTGTGTGTGTGCGTGTGTGTGTGTGTGTGTGTGTGTGCGTGTGTGTGTGTGTGTGTGTGTGTGCGTGTGTGTGTGTGTGTGTGTGTGTGCGTGTGTGTGTGTGTGTGTGTGGGTGTGTGCGTGTGGGTGCACTTAAGGTACTTATGCTTAGGTGGTGAATGTCTGTCTGTGGCAGCATATGACTTAATGCTGTTGTGTCTGGAGGTCCTCTCTTTTGAATAATACTGCCACAGATCATTATTTTATCATTAAAGCTGTGTTCAGACACTACAGGAAGGATTTCTGATGCAGATGGCTCTGACATAAATTTTTTTTTTTAAAAAAACATGTTTGTAGGGCAAAGAAATACTTTTGCTACAACACAATGCTGTGTCATCCAGCATTATGGTGTGATGGCCACAAATATATTCCAGCATACATCCCCGGTAGTTTACTTTGTAATTCTCCTGTTTTCCTGACAATTGTGAAGATGGAGGATATCATAAAATGACTGTCACTGTGATAACTTGTAACATCTTGGTTCATACTATTATAAACTGCTGTCAAATGTGTGGATGTTACATAAGTGTGTCAACAACAAGTGTGTCAACTGACCCTACGTTAAGCTCCACTTGTCTTGACTCGTCCACAACTGTCAGGCTTTCCATCCCAACGTCACCCAATCACAGGGCTTTAAAGACACAGTGCCAAATTTTAAATAATGAATACCTGTCAATAACAATTTTTAAAGCTGGTGTGTAGGAATTATAAATAGTCATATAAAATATAAATGAACGTCCTTTATATTTAAGTGGCAACCTGAAAAATGAAGCCAACATGAAAGTGCAAAGAACTGTCTCCAAAAGCAACTCTAGTGTTTGTTTTTCTCTTGTGTTTCTAGTTTTGAAAAGGCCAAAACACCACCCTCCAAACTCTATGCACGGTATGCACGGAGCACTGGAGCAGCATGGAAGGAATTCAAAGCTCAACAGACCTGCTGTGTCTAGTGGGGAGGGATTTGCATATGGCTAGGTTGCTGTCCTAAAAAAAACAGGACAGACAGCTTTATTGAAGATAAGAATTCAGTTCTGACATTCACCAACACAGACGAAATTAAAACAATTTCACAGCTGCAGAAAAGAACAATTGAGCAAATCCTGATCTGCAGCAGACAATGGAAATGACTTTATTTACCACGTCTTCTACAGCTGCACAGCATGATCACCACACACCATGTGAGGAGATACTGAGACCAGAAAGTGTTGTTCACTGTTTTTTGACAGTGTGACAGTTTGAGAGATTTTCATTTCACAGCTGTGAGATAACAGCAAAGACTCTAAAATGTGACTCTTATGTGTGAAAAACAGGAGATTTGAAAGTTTGAAGAGGTTCATCACCACAGTTAAAAATGTGCGCTGGGATTATAGAGCTTACAGGTACTGATACAGGCCGCTTTTTAAAAATGACATCATATCTTTCCAGTTAGTGTCCTCCACTCCACTAAAGATTGATTACATAGTTCATTAATTATTTCTTTTATTTATAACTTATCCTTTCTACATGCCTAGGAAAAACCCTCTACCTTAGTTGATTCTTATGTGTCTTCAGATCAAATTCTGTCAACAGTTTAATTACTGTTTTTCTCAGCAGCAGTATTACTGATTATTGATCCTTTCATTTGTCATGCAACTGAATGGCAGCCCAATTTGAATAAACCTAAAAAATATATTCTCCAGTATCATAGTTTACATCTTAAACTCCAAAATATTAGTATAGGAAATGTATATATTCTGAACACTGTTGACTAGATTTAATGTTGAAGGTTCTGGAAAGGCCTCTGCTCATTCACAGCAGCATTTGCACCAACATTCACTTTTCACTGGCTGTACTGCAGCATTGAGGAGAGAAAACAGCGATAAGTCAGCATCACCAGGCTGTGAAATTACCTTAATTTTGTCCACTGTGTATCCCACAACACACACACAGACACATCATCATGTTCTCAGTCATGGCTGAGCTCACACACTTCACTATCTTACTTTTTTCTTTCCGTCAGTGTGTGTGTGTGTGTGTGTGTGTGTGTGTGTATGTGTGTGTGTGTGTGTGTGTGTGTGTGTGTGTGTGTTTGTGGGAGGTTGATAGGAATTATATTTGCTTCTTGTTCCTTTATATGTGGTTCATTCTATATGTGGGTGTTCAGCCATTCACAGGCTTTATGGGAGTGTATCTAGGAATGTTTGAGTGTATAAGACTTTTTAAAACCGGGGACATATTACTCAACCATCCTCTTGGTCAACAAGGACTACCCTGTTCCATGTGAGCAAACAGTGATCCATGTAGTTTAGATGCAGAGGTATAGTAGCTGAATACACATGATGCCACTGTGAAATAACAGGAAACTCGTGTACATATTCTATGTGAAGCATCTTTACAAAAGTTATTAAATAACTGCTTGAGTCAATTGAAATAAAAAAAAATATATTTTTGCTAATGAAAATCAGTGTTACTGTAATATGCTAATTTGAACTTGTGTACTTCTTTGTTCAAATAAAAGATGACATTTAAGTTTATTCATTTTATTGCAGTATGAGCACTCCCTGCATTAGTGTTCACATGGGTCATGAATTTTTGGTACTGTCTGACCGTGTCGGACCTAGTGATATGATTAATGCAAAATCTGACTGAGCGGGCAATAAAGATAGCTCATTATATCTATAGGGAGCAGAAGTCATGTCTGAGTTAGCCTCTATTCCATTAGCTTCTGTAACTCAGTGCAGTCTCTCGTTGAGCATTTCTTTCATCTATTTTTCTGAAAAAATTCAATGTGTTCCTGGGGTTCTGCGGCAGGAAGTGGCTCTGTCCTGCTGTTATTACAGACATGTCAGAGCTAGCTATGACACCTCGACTCTCATGGACTCACCTCACTTCTGTTCTGTGAACATATTAGATTGAATCACTTGACATATTCCTGAGCAAGGTTTTGTTCCAAGACTGAATCTTTAGGGGCGTAGTTACACATGTCAGTGGGATTTTGAATGACGTTGGAAGTTACAGGTTCACTTTGGTTTTCCGATCCAGTAGTCACACAGGCAGTTAAGCTGGGGAATGAAATCTTTAAACGTCATTAGTCGATGCTTCGTCAAATCTAGGATTTGAGCACTTCATGTTACTCTGTATACTATTTGGTGTCATGATTTAAATCATGGGATAACACATGGAATGCGGAGGCTACAGGAATAGCTACCCATCACTTTTGGCAGTCTAAGCCTTTGCATTTGTTCTTTTATGTATACTGTGTGACAAAAACAAAACTGAACATGTTGAAGCTTGACAATGGTGTTAAAATTACATGAAGACAAGTCATTGCCATTGCTAAGCTAACTAGCTTCCACTGAGAAAAGTGTGAGCTAGATAGCATAGCTAGCCTGTTTCCACATCCCAAGTGGAACACAAACTTAAAAGCAGCCTGGATCCTCCCAAATGTTGAAAGTTGTAAGTTGTTGTTGAATATTGTTTTTCAGCCCACAAAATGCTTTGTCAATAACATGCTGCCTGTGTACTGTAAAGAAGTTATATGGAGGTGTATTAAGGTAAGTTTTAAAAGACAGGTTTGAAATTCCACCATAGATTAGTCTGTCAGACAGGAAGGTAGAGCTATTTCTGTTATCTGTGGTTTGAACAAAAGCAAGCTCCCACAGACTGTCAGCACTTTTGTAACATTTATTTAGAGCTATGATTTGGTTGGTGGTGTGGCTGACACATAACCCTAAATAAATGTACCAGTAGTGTTGACGGTTTGTTGTAGCTACCTTTTGTTTTTGTCCATTCCTGTATACATATATCTTCTGATGCCAACACTTCAACAAAGCAACAGTTTAACCATTTTCTGTTGTTATGATTATGGTATATTATCTGCAGCTCATTTTCATTTCCTCACAGTTTTTCTCCTGACTTCCTGTTATCAGAGTTATAAAGCTGTGTTCGTTGCACAAAGACCTTGTTTACTGTAAACTAGTGCGGATAGTGCCGTCTTTAGAAAACACACCCATGTAAACAACAAGTCGTCCAACCTGAACAACCATACAGGTCGATTTTTTCAACCCTCTGATACGACCCATAGGAGTAATGTGGACATTACCAAGAGCGGAGTACCTACCTTTGTCGCCATGGTTACCATAAAATGGTGATGTCTTGGTTAGTTTTAGGCACAAAAACTACTTGGCTAGGTTCAGAGAAAGATCATGGTTTGGGTTCAAATAAGTATTTCCTCAACATTAGATGATCTTTGTTGTCATGCTTAGAATAATAACGTGGTTAACTTTGTCGAACGATCATGGATAATAGAAACAAAAGAAACTACTACTTTCACATGGGAATCGAACGCCGCTCTCCTGTGTCATATTCATCCATCCACCTTTTTGTTGCTCTTTCTATTACGTCACCACACTTTTCCCTTTGCTCCTGTCATAATTTACTCCGGCTGCTAGATGTCACCTCACAACAAAATGTGACTATGGGTCATAATAACCTGCTGCACAAATGACCTATGGGCTTGTTTTTTTACAGTCTCCATGTAAAACTTTAAATCGATCTCATCCTTTTCAAAGGCGATCTTTTACTGTGAAAATTTGTAAAAACCTAAAACGATGAGCATTTTTTATAACAGTTCTCTTAAACTGGTCACCAGTTGTTGCTACTGCCTCCTGTTGGTCAAGTTGCAGCAAAAAGACTTTTGTGTGCAGTTCGGGATGGGCAGAGCAGATTGTTGCAGCCATGGATTAGAAACTGAGCCCAAGGCAGCTGATCTGACAGAGAAAGCCTTTCACTGGGGCCCCCTGCTATAGCAACATCTAAAGCTTTTTACACACGCGCACACACACACACACACACACACACACACATACACACGGCTTGTTGTGTGCAGTGGGATGAAAGCAACCAGCATCAGGCTGGAATGCTGAACCCGAGTGTAGAGAATTGATTGGAATGTTGTGTAGGCTGTGTGTGTGTGTCTGCATTCATATAAGCCAGGTTTATGTGTGTGTCTGTGTACGTCTGTGTGTAATAGGAGGAGGGCAGGGGAGTTATGGCTGAGATACTGATTGTTGTGTGTGTATGTGTGTGTGTGTGCCTGCATGTCTGCTTTAGAATAGCTGGAATAGTTCAATATTTTTGGTAAATTTGCATATTTGCTTTATTTCTGAGAGTGAATCTCAATCTCATGTTGGGGTGTTAAGTACAAAGTTGGAGTCATGGTGTGGTTAACCTAGCTTAGCATAAAAACTGTTGACATGGGGAAACAGCCTGTGCAAAGTTAGCAAATGCACCTATCAACACCTCTAAATCTTCATAATGTACACTACATGATGTATTTTATTTGTGTATCCCATACCTAACCAGAAATGTAAATATGAGAACTTCTAATATTAGAGCGGTTACCCACTGGAACTATTTCAAATCACAAATGCAGTGTGTCCACCACTTTGGTTCAAAGAGAAATATTGGATGGATTGCAGGGAGATATACAGTATGCATACATTCAGGGTCCCTAGAGGATGAAGCCTATGGACTTTGATGATCCTCTGACTTTTCCTCTAAAGTCAGAATCAGATCAAGTCTTACATTTTTTCGAATACTCTGGTTTATGTCCAAATATCTGCAAAAACTAATGATTCCCATAAACTGCAGCTATACTTTGTATTTAGTGCTAATTAGACACTGTTTGCATGGCTAACGTTTGTAAACACACATTCCAGCTAAACATAAGCATATAAAAATTGTTATTGTGAGAATATTAGCATGTCAATATTAGCATTTAGCTAAAACACGCCTGTGCCTCAGTACAACCTCAATGAGCTACTAGCAGGGCTGTAGACTCGTAAGGGCTCAGCATGGTTCACATGCCAACATGCCAACAACATGCCACAGGCCAACCTGCACACCACCTCCTCTGTGGGTGTTCACACCCGTCCCTGCAGGAGTTGTGATTGGTGTCTAACACTGTAGTCGGTGCTGTGCACAAATTTACAGATGCACACAAGCAAAAGCTGCATATAGAGTGTCTTTATTAAAACTTTTAAAATGGCTGAATGACCGCAATGTTTCAGATTTTAAGAGGAAGGTGCTGAGTCCTCTGCCAGTCACAGTTACATAATTGTGGAGGTTTGCAGTTGCATGATCAAGTTTCAGGAATCTGGTACAAGAACAGTTCAGCCAGTCTTAGTTGTGTTACATTTCTGTTTATGTATAGATTAAACAAAACGAAATACATTTAATAAATAAGGCAGGCGTTGGTAGGAATATTTTTAAACTCAGACAGAGCCAGTCTAGCTGTTTACCCTGCTACTCGTCTTAATGCTAAGCTAGGTGAAACACGCCCTGATTGTGGCTCCATACACAAACAGGAGATTGATATTAATTTTTTTTTTCATGTAACTCATGTAATTTTCGATAATGTTGACAAATTCCTTTAACTACGTGCACGTGTGTGTGTTTGAGATTTTATCTGTGCACAAAAGTATAACTGTGTAGTTATGTGTGTGAGTGTGTGTGGGTGTATGTACGTGTGATATGCATCTTGGTCAGTGTCACTGATACAGCTAGAGTAGAAAGGCCATCCACGCTGCTCTTCCCTCCCCCACCCCGCCATCTCTCTCTCTTTCTCTCCCTCTCTCTGTCTCTCTCTTTCTCTCTGTCCACCTACGTCTACCTTCACTCTCTGACCTGCATTCATCGCCCAGCCCCTGGCCTCATCAGAAGATGTTGCTCTCTCTCTCTCATATGGCTGCTAGAATAAAGGCAGCACTGTATCCTACAAAACCAATGATGATGTCAGCTTGTTATTGACTCTCCCAGGTCTGAATGACTGAGCAGAGGATAGGGGGTGGGGTGGAATCTATCTATTGCAGTGAGGTGACCAGCCAGGCACAAATGAGCTCCAGTGTATGTGTGTGTGTGTGTGTGTACGTGTGTGTGTGTGTGTGTGTGTGTGTGTGTGTGTGTGTGTGTGTCTCTGTGTGCGTGTTTGTGTGGTGTGGTGTGGGGGATGGGTGGGATCCTGCAGTCCTCGTTTCCGCAGACATAATCTGTCCCAGTTGCTGCACACCTCTTACAGTTTACAATAAGCTCGCTCTCTCTCTCTCTCCCTCTCTCTCTCCACCCCTCCCCCACGTCCTCTCTCTCACTCTCTTGTATAGAGATGGATGATTTCATCTGAGTAGCGGGAGAGATGGACATAATGGGCAGCAAGACGCAAAGAAATACAGAAAGGACTAACAATAAGAAAGTGAGCTTAAATGCCACTTTTGGTGTAAGATCAAACCGCTTTGATTTTGTTGTATATTTATAAAGTACTATATGTATCTATTTCTACATAAGCAGAAAGAAATAGTATAGGGCACAGCGTCTTACTAAAAGTAACTGTTTAAATGGGCCATACCAGTGAGTTTGAATATTATCACTAACAATCATTTTTAGCTGTGCTGCTGTATTTTGGAAATTTTAATATATGTTGACAATGTTCCAAGCAGCCATTGGTACGAATCAATTTGTACAGTGTATTCGGAAAGTATTCAGACCCCTTCAATTTCTTCACATTTTGTTGTGTTGCAGTCTCATGCTAAAATGATTTAAATTCATTTTTTCCCCTCAAAACACAAATCTACATTCAATACCCCATAGAATGCTGCAGGAATGAGTTCTAAAACCTGGATATTAGTTAGTTCCAGTCCTGAAGTCTCTGGGTTTTATGAATGGGTTTTTGGTTAGATGCCTGAAATAAGGTCTGTGGTTAAGACAAGCTCAAGACATTTTCACGTTTTATTCTACGACTGATTTCTACAAAGTAATTTTTTTAATCTTCTGTATCTCCTATAAAAGACCCGTTACTAAAAACAAGCTAAATGAGACTACAGAGGATGTCAGGGATGTTAAACGTCATCACACTGTATACAAACCCTACTCACCAGTACACCTTTACAGCCTCGTGTTTATACTTCCGCTTTTGCAAAATGTCACAAACTTTCTCAATGGAAAGGCTTCTGTAAAAGAGGTAAGTGCTAAATCTAGATACAAATTGGAAGCTTAGCGCCATCTTGCCCGTACCTGACTCTGTCAAACTCTAGCCTAATCCAAAAATGGGCAAAGAGGAGGAGCGTGTGTGGAGCCAAGACTTGGGTACATGCTGGTTTCTGGCAAGCAGAATCTCACCCACCTGTCACTCAAAGCAGCACGCCCTCAATTATGCAGAACTTTAAGCCTTAGTAAAATTTGAACAAGTGAGTTATATAAAAATTAACCCCCTGTACATTTGTCATGAAGGAGGAAATTAGCTGTAGAGACCAAAACTGTTTTTTGTACCAAGCTGTAATCATGTTTATTGATACTGTGAAAGTTGAACATTTTAACATGGGAGTCTATGGGGTTTGACTCGATGTTGGAGCCAGCCTCAAGTGGCCATTTGAAGAACTGCAGTTTTTGGTATTTACGTGCTGGCTTCATTTTTCAGCCTTAGAGGTTGCCGCTTGATTCAGACCCTTTGCTATGACACCAGAAATTCAGGTGCCCCCAGTTTCTCTTAATTATCTTTCAGATGTTTCTACACCTTGACTGGATTAACTGTCAGTTAATCTTGCATTGTTAATTCATCCTAAAAATGTAAATGATATATGTTTAATGTTTTACATACTGGGGTTTGCATGTTGTTTTCATTCATAAAATGACATGTAGTTAAAAAAAAACAACCTTTTCTCTCTTCTCGTTAATGGAGACTGTTGAAAGTGCACTTAAGCTGTGAATGAACATCTCAGTTGTTTGATAAAGGCTGTGTTAGTGGTTATCTACAGTTTTGCTGTTTCCTGACCAAATTCTAAATGTCATGCACATGTTGTGGCTCCCTCTGATAGGGCAAGTAAAGCCATTATGGAACATCTATGTGACAGAGACCTATGTTTGAAGCCAAAAAGCCACTTCTTTTACAGACAGATAAAACCAGCAGTGTTACATACTCAGCATATTAAAGGGCTTTAGATAGATGAATTGAGATTCACACATTTGAGCTGCCAATGCACATTATTTGATATTCACCCTAAGGTTCTTGGTCATGCCTCCCCTGCCTCAGAAACCTTTCTGCGTGCTCTTAACTCGGAGGGCTTTTCACCTTTTATATCTTTCAGCTGAGGCATTGCCTTTACACACAGAGAACCTTCAGTTCTGTTTTGTTTAGGTCGTCCCTGTGTAAACAATGCCCCTGGGATGTGAGAACATAAAGGTCATTCTGCATTGTTGAAAATCAATGAAAAACTTTGTATTAAAAAGTTTCTTAATACCAATATGAGGATTCTTGGATAAGGAATTCACCCACAGATACTTTAGTATAGTTTGACGTCATTAGTCTGTGCTGTTGACTGCAGTTCAAAGAGTTTCAGTTCAGTTTTTTGGTATTGATACTATACCCAACACATCCACTGTCATTTCACTAATCACTATGTTCACTCTTTTTCCAGAGAAAGGCAGTGAACGTTTTAAAGCCGGGATTTTAAACATGCAGGTGGAGGAAGGTGTCACCCTTCAGTTATTTTACTGTGCGTACTGTTGGTGCAGAACTTTTTTCTTGTTATAAATATCCCAGCTAGAGTTGAGTTCATAAATTTGCAAGTCAAAATATGTCTTGTCTAGCCATCTGGGTTAAACTTACACTTAAGGTAGTTTGAAATGATGCTGAAACAACTGGGATCTCTGAAGGTTGACACCACAATGTTAACATTAACTGCTGTTTTACATCCTGTAATGAATTCCATTCCAATTATCCTGACGCAACATAACATGATGTAAGGACCAGTTACCCATCACAATAACAAAAGTATATCACTAGACAACAAGTTCCTTAAGAAATGCAAAGTGCGCATAGGGGCAGTCAGTTTTTTATGGGCAATGTTTTTTGTAGGTCGTACTGACACACAGTATTATACTAGTCCTCTGTGTGGTCTGTTTGAGTCGTTATTGGATGACAGCCATGTCTGGAAAGATTGCAAAGCACCGTGATGCTGAGGCCAACATTGTCTGAATACTTTAGTATTTCTTTAATATTATTATTAGTTCTATCTTCCCAAGATTCTCCTCAGCTAGTTGTTTTAATGGTCTAATACCTTGAAGTGAAGGTCTACAGTATATAAATGAGGTGAATCCAGACCTATCTTGAGGATCCTCCTCATGTCCGTTGGTTAGGATAAATAAATTGATATGCCACTTGATATACTTCAAAACATCAGTATCCTTAAATATTTCCTGTTCATTCTTCATATCCTATGAGACAATGCATATTGTTTCGGGTACATAATGCATGTAACAGTGGCATGATCCAATAATATAATGTTTAATTTTACTCAATATTACCCTGTTCAGGTCCTTAGATGTAAAATTTATATAATTTCTATTTTGAGAGTGTGAAAAATATGTGTATCTATTGCATTAGGATGAATTTCTGTATATATCTTGCTGTTCATTAACAGATTAACAGTTTTCTTTGGTGGATTAATTTTCTAAACTATCATACTGTCTTTCTAAAACTATCATAGGAGCTGGATACAGCTATGTTGTTCAGGTCTCCCTCTAAAAGGATCACTCCTGTTGGTAAACTGTCAAACTGTCCGGGTAAATGTGTGACTATCAGCCACAGTAACATGGGGGATGTGGACTGTGTGATTGATAGAGCAACAGTATAATTTTACAGCTCAGTGACAGAGGTCTTGTTTCCATATAAACACTTGACACACTGGCAGTTAAACTCAACACATTTAAAATCATCTCCTGGCATCTCACTATTGTGTCGTGAATGCTTTAAATATAATTTCAGATTTTAGAAAGAAGGTATTGTTGGTCCCTTGGCTGTTGAGCTTCATGAAGAGGAGTTCTTTTGCGAGCCAGGGTTAAAATAAACTGGACTTTGAAACCCAAAGTCACTGACCTTTACAGACCAAAACACTGTCACTGTCTTTACACTCTTGTCATGATTTCCAAAATACATATTTGTAAAACAGCTCTGTGAGAAAATTCTGACACCACACAGGGAATACTGGTGAATAGTAAATCACAGAGGTCTACATCAAAAGTTGTCAGTCATGGTTTTATTATGCCTTGATCTTAATCTATCAGATCTTCATTCTAAAACCTCTCTGAACATTGTTTACTATCCAGCCAGCATAGTCCAGATGACAGAAGTGAGTGGCTAAATATGTTGATACATTCATTTGAGTTGACCTCAGTTACTGCCATGCACTATATGTTTAATAAGCAGTAGCAAGTGCTTGGCTGTCTGAATGGCTAAACTCAGGGCTAAAAGGAACACCTGCAGGCACTACACAGACAGTGACCACATCTAAAAAAAAACCCAAACCAGGACTGTTAAAGGTACCACACATTCATGCACTTAAGCCACATTTCAACCAAGGAACTAAAAGGTTCCTGTGTCCCATTGTTGTCTGCGTTTCCACCGCGGCCTAAAGTCCCGGGAAGATTATGGTAAATTATTACTTCAGTTTTTTTTACCTTCTCCTGGATCTGTTTTGCGGTGTGGAAAATATGTTTGCTGCGGTTCCTGATCCTTTGGAAAGCACTACCACCTGACCAGGTACCTTTTTGGAGGTCGATCAGTAACCCCGAACTAAATTTAGACCCTGGTTCCTGTGGTGAAAACACGCATAGTTCCTCAAAAGGTTCTTGGTTCCTGGGGAAAGTTCCTGCGGTGGAAACGTGGCTTTAATCACACATTTCAGCGCTTAGCACACGGCGCACTTTTCAACACCATGGATGCAATGAATGCAGCATTTTCATTGCCACTTACCTTACAAAGGAAGGAGAAACCTCCCCCGGAGCTCTTTAGAAATGACTGTCTGTTCGACATGACAGCGAGCACAATGTCAGAAAGAACTGCTAGTGTCATAACCTATGACTCATAGGTTAGCATAAGCTGTCCATGTCTTAGAGAATCGTGACGCCAATTGGGGGACCACACCAATCAGCTCTTCCTCCATTTTGTCTAAAGTTAATTCGTGTAGTGGAGTGCAACCAAGATGTTAACGATTGGTTCTCATCTGGCTGTCACTCGCACTGTGTCAGGGGATATTAGCATAAAATTGAGCCTTTCTCAACTGTCTCTCTGCTTTTTGGCCCTTGTCATACCTGGCGTAAACTTGAGTCTTGGATGATCTGATATGTACATTCGCTTATGCAGAGGATGTCAGTTGAGTAGGCAGTCCTTCAGTTTTGGCCCAGGAAACATTAGCATTCACACTGCTAAAAGGTCTGAACAAGGCCTTTGAGTTTGTTGAGCTCAGTAGAAGGTGCAGGGTTGCAAAGCCAGGTCTCATTAACAGTGAAAAGCAGCCGTCACTATCCTAGCTTTTTTAATCTGAGTATGTGAACACAGTATAATACTGAATCTACACAGGAGACATAGTGTGAGCAACATGTTAGCACAGCAGCAGCAACAGCTTCAGTTCTGTGTCTCTGCCTGCTAAAGTCATAATTCATTGTGTGGGGAACATATGAACCAAATTCCGTCCAATCCACAAAATATTGGTTGAGACATTTCAGTCTGAATCACATTTGTGGACCCACAGACACTCTTATCCCTAGAGAAATTCTGCCAGTATGGCTAAATAATTACCTTCCGTGGTTTATAATATTTCTATACAACCTCCAGTGAGAATATCTCCAAGATTTTACTATCTTTTCTTTGTTATTTAGATCTTTTGGTATATTAAGTTTCAGTGGAACTAACTTCTCATTTTAAGCAGCCAAAATCATTCGTACTGACACTAGATAGATTTTATAACTTGGGCTTGTTTGCACACTGTGGGATTTATTATTGGTGTTTTCCCCTCCTCCCTCTGAGATCACTTCTCTGTATTTTCATCTCCCTTTCACTCAGGAGAGTCTTTAACTGTCTGAGCTGGATTTCCTAGTTGTAAATGTTAATGTGAGCTGGGATCGATGAGGATATTAAGGCGACCAGCCTCTCTTTGTCTTATCAGCCTGATGAGGCAGAACACACCACACTGCTCTCCCTCGCTTTCTGATTCACACACACAAACACACCGACACACGAGTGCATATATAAAGGATACAAGTAGTTTCTTTCTGTTTTTCTTCTCCCCCCCACACACCCACACGAAAGCCCACACACACATTCAGGCAATATCTTTTTTTCTGTCTGCATCTCTGCCATGCTAAATAATTTAATCACTTAACAGAAACAGCCAACCATGCTATTCCAGTCTCCACCATGGAGGGTAAATTATAGCTGGGTAGGCACAGAACAGCCATTACTGTAAGGCCTTATGAAGACGTATTATGGACCCATGCTTTGTTTAGACCTTGTCATTGTCAAAGCGCTAAATATGCCAGAGGTGGAGTGAGGTATTGTATGTCCTTTGAAGTGGATATAGTATAATGCTGGTATGGGTTTTAAAAGGCTGGGGCTGTTAGTGTTGGATGTGCAGTGACTGAAAAATGTGGCCAATGGAAGGTGTGAGTATGTATGTGTGTGTTAACTTGAGAGAAGGGAGAGCAAGGCTACAGGCAGTGGAAGGTGAGAGCACTGCTAACTGAAAGGATGTCCACACTATATGAATGCATATACGACAAAATGGACACGGATAATGCATGTGCAAATGCTAAGTTCATAAGTCCAGCATGCATATCATCACATTTGTTTGTTGATAGGATGAACTTCTTAGCAAACAGTTGCTTATTTATACATCTAGCATTTCCAAAGCAACACTATGATTGATTTAGAGTTGTGTTTCGGGCCACATGGCTGATGTTAGTCCAATATTCATTTTCTTTTAGCTCAATTTAAAGTTTTTCAATCTGGACAGAATTTTCATACAGGTCTGTATTTAAAGTGAAATGCTGGATTAGAGTGGGTACAAACCCCAATACAGAAAGAAATAGATATGTTTTTACTACATTACCGAGGCATGACCATAAAATTTTACTTGGAGTAGCGCAAGTGTAATTGGTCATTTTCTGTCTGAGAGGTGGAGTGATTTTAGAGGCAAATATTTATGCAAATGAGATATTAATTAAATTATTAATATGTTTTATTATGGATTAAAAGCTACACATCTGGTTTCAAGAAGGCCTATCACATTTCTTTTATAGAAAAACATGCATATAAATATTTTTCTATATAAAACTGACCCTCTTCATAATGCTCTATTTGTTCAGTTCAGTATCTTTTTCAAAGGAGAATTCCAGCGTCAGAGGTTGTAACTCATAGTGTTATACTCCAGGTAAGCACAAAGAAACAGGCAATCTTGTTGCTGTCTTTGCTGAGCTGTTATCGAACACCTCTTGGCTCGGAGTCCCATGCTGTGTGTTGGCTGGAACAGACAACAGAATGTATAAATGCCACGTTGTCATTCTTTTTTACCTAGTTTTGTTACATTCCTTTCATTTTTCTCTTCACAAACACAGTCAAATTTATGTGCATGTGCAAACACAGACTGGTGATTGTTTGTTGTTTTTTTTTATCATTACTATTATCTCTAATTCCTTCTATTAAAATTACTTAAAGTTTTAATTGTGGAAAAACGGAAATTTCAAATAAAATTATTGTTCTGTTCCAATTCTTTCTTTAGACTTTGACATTACAAGCTTTTCATTACATAAACACAAACATTTCAAAATTATTGATTATATATATCAAAACAAACAAGTCAGTGGTGGAAAGTAACTATGTACACAAAAGCACAGTTGCTATTAAAAATTAACAATGGCTCTGTTCTATTGAAGGCCCCATTAACATGTGATCTGTGACTGGATCTAGATTATCTGGATAATGACATCTCATCTAAAGGCCTTTGACCTGGCACTGATAATGCTTTTGGGTTCACTTTAAGTCAATGATCAGATTTCAATATGAAAATTAGTTAGAAAACATGGTCTGCCCCAGGCAAAGGAAAACAATTTTTGTATGGGCATTATTCATTATTAAATGACTTTTTGTGAGGGAAGACTTGCTAGCTGCTGCTGCTGCTGCTTTTAGCTTTTGCTGGAACTGCTTATGTAGGTGGAGGAGGAGGCAAAGTCAGGTGACCTTTCTTGGTGTTGTTTTTGTTCTTAATAATGTTGTCACACATTGCATTGCACATTCTCCATGTATTTACACCTTAACACAAGTTTTTACCTTACCTAGATAGGATATCCAAATATAGTAATGCCAGGTATAAATGCAGCACAAATGTCCCATTAAGCCATGACAGTGTGAAAGTGAGACTGCGCACACATAATGAAGCAGCCAAACAGAATTCAGCCATCATTAATTTTATAATTTACAACTGTGCTTTTCCTACCAGGACATATTAAAATACCTTAGGTGAAAAACAAGAACTAATTATTTATTAAATTTAGAGACACTGTGTATTTCCATTATTCAATATGTTACTTTATACTCTCCATCAAACTTGTTTTTGTATTTCTGTTAATGTACAAATGAAACAAAATTTTATTAACCTGTTCATTGGTGAGCTTTAGAGGTGCTATTGTGCAAGAGCCAGGCTAGCTGGTTTTGCAGAATGAACAGAGAAGAAGAAAACACTGAGGCTGAGTGCTGCATATAGATGGTGTGTTGTGGTTTCCCAGAAAGTCATTACCCTGACAGTGGTCTGCTGCCCCCTGAGGTGTTTCACTTCACAACTTGCCATGCTGGAACTGTTTTTATATATATAATATTACTTACCACTGCCTTGATAGCCACATTTCCTCTCAAAACACAAACAAACACAAGCATTAGCGTGTTCAAATGAGAACAGTGTAAAAATGATTGCCCCCATCAAATTTGCAGGGGCCCTCTTGTACTACAGCAGCATGTGAAACTACAGGCTGAGGAAATACACTGATGTCACCCCTGTATAAAAGTCATTACCCATCCTCCACTCTTCTGTTACAGCCACACTAAAGCTCACACTATATGCAACCCCGGGGCTTTCTATCTGTCTGTGTGTCTGTTTATTTTAGCTGGGTCTTATCTGCAGTGTGTGTGTGCATGTTGATGAGCATATGCTTTAAGTTAATGCAGACAAACACGCATGAGTAGTTGTCTATTCTTTGTTGTTTACATCTGCAGAGTATGAGTGTCTTATGCATCTCTCTTTAAAAGCCTCCTGCTCCTGCCTCTCCTTGTATCGCATGGTCTACACTAAGATGCCCCCATCCCTGCTCTACCACCCCCACCTCAAACTGATGGCACCTGCTTTCCTCCTCAGTACCACTTGGATTGAAACATATAGTTTTCTAATTCAAGTTAAATATAACCATGAAGACCCAGAGTATGTCTTTGCAATGAAAAATAAATCCACACATTAGAATAAATAAATGTTACAAATGTAAACCAACTGTAACATGGTGTAATGACTTAAATTGGTTGAAAATGTGGTTTTCCATCCAGTTGGATCACTTTTTTATTGATTGGATGGTTTTCCTTAGTGACAGTTATAGGCTTCATTCCAATGAATCAGCCTTCCTATGGTATGATTGGAAAATTTACAGGGCACTGAATTCAGTACTATATAGTCATCTAGAGTTTTGGGTTTGCTTAAGGCTGTAGGCTCAGTGAATTTATGGTCGACTATAGGGAGTCCCACCAAAGATGTAGGTGTAGGTTTTTATTCATAGTTTTGCATCAACACCAAAGCACTGGTATAGTGTATGCTGCCTGATCAGGCTGTGTCCTGTGTATATAGCTGTGTATATTTCATTGGGTTCTGCTGAGTTATACTATAGTTGTTCTAAATGGCTGCTCTTTGCGGCGGAGTTTAAACCTGGTCATCACTGAGGGGGGGGCAGAAACGACATTCTGTCCAGGAAGACATTAGACATAGTGTTGCACTCAGGGGTTCACATGAGAACTGCCACAAATAGCTGTGCAACAAATGCAAAAAGAGAGCCAGAGAGAAGAAGACACCCAGTATACTGCCCCCTTTATATTCCCCATATTAACTGTACTTATACGCTTTCATTATTTCATGATATGAACAACAGTAAGGACTGCACTGTATCATTACTGCATATGGGACTGTTCTGTCTGGTCGCCATATTTACATTGTTGTATTTACTGTTAAATGTAAGCAATTGTGCAGTGAAAATGGCTCAGCTAGGTAGCCTATGTCTTCCAGAAAAGGAGAAAATAACTGCAAGCCTGTTTGCATCTCGCGTCATGTTGTCTTCATGGTCACCAATGTTTACCAGAATGCCAGACTTCAACTTAAAACCATTACCATTTATTTAGGCCCGTGAAATAGTTCAAATATAAGATATAATCAATGCATTGGATTAATTTGGTGTAACACTAATAAATAAATAAAAATTTTGTCTAATCAGTTTGAACGTATAACAGCAAAACTAGCATGCGAACAGCTGCAATCCAAAAATAGCTAATATATTAATTATTATATGAGGCTTTAAAATATCATATTGGTCTAAAATTAATTTTAACTTAGTATTTGTAAGTTGTTTTTGTTGAGTTTCTGCCAACCCCAGTTCCACCACACCATTCTTTTCCATACTGCGACACCCACTTTGATGTTTATGTGACTGGAGCGTGCTTCCTGCAGAAGAGCTCAGGCCTACCTCATTTTCGCCTGGCAGGTCAGCTGCTCTGTGTTCAGTCTGAAGCCGTTGGCTGCTACTGAACCGTTTGGCTCTTTTCTCTACTAGCGAGCAAACCTACAATCTAGACCCAACTGTCCATCCAGCTCATTTTTAAGGGGATTTATCATTATATGTGCCCGTGTATCCAAAACACATCGGTCATTGGGGATTCCTAGCATCGGTTGGCCGGGTCTGAAGGCCGTTATAACGCTTTTTTCGAGGTTTAATTAGAGCTAGAAAACAACGGTGGTGGAGGAGGAGGAGATTCCATATTAGGAGCACAGAGGAGAAGGCACCCCCCTTGTGTGATTTGGAGCTTCTGGTGAGTGTTTATCGTCTTTTTACGTTATTATTGCCGTTATAAATTATACCCCCGTTTAGACTGATAACATATGACTGTGAATACAAGGTTTGGGCGGGTTATTGTGCTGTTTTGAACGTTTATTTTTATATTTTCTTTCGGGGTGGGGGATGGGCAGCGTCAGCGCGTGAGTAGGCGCGCGCGCAATGTGCATGTGTTCGTAGGGCAGTTCTTGTGCGTGGTTTGTATTTGTGAGCGCGCCCTTCCTTCCTGCAACTACTGCTAGCTTTGAAATAAAACCACTTTAGTGATTTTAGTTCTCAATCATAAAGATATCATTTACAATACATGTTTCATGCTGGTAAAACAAACACTGAAATTCAATTTCTTTTACTTAGCAATTCACTTTTTATTGAGATGTTTTGTTTTTCATTATTATTTCTGTTAATTTTCACACTTTTCCATCATGGGTTCAAGCTTTTATTTCTTACTTACTTTAATTAATTTTTGTTTGATTACACTTTGTACCTGTATTCATAAGTGCTTTGTATTGTTTTTAAAAAAGCAACAAAAGCTACAGCAATTGCAAATCAAAACTGAAACTGTTTAGATACAGTTCTGATTTTGTGCCATAGTTGTACATACAAGTTTGAGGTGTTATGCTTTACAAGCCCATAGTTATCACCACTGTTTAACCATGATTGTCTGCAACATACAGTAATTTCTGAATATGCAAAAGTGCATTGCATTTGATTGTATGATATCACTTTGTTTTATCACCTTTGTGTCAATCTTATTCAAAGATTACTAGAGTGCTTTGCAGCTGGTTGCTCCAAAGCCATGGGTGGTGTGGGGGAGGGGTGAACACACACATGCCACACACACACACACACACACACACACACACACACACACACACACACACACACACACACACACACACCCAGGAGGGCCACTTGCCAACCTTGTGAAGCTCAATTCAATGACACAATGTACCAGTCCCAGATAAGCCTTTAGTATCTGTGCTAGGAAGGAAAGGGTTGTTAATATAGACTCTGTTTAACCAGAGGTACTAATTGCTAATTGGGCTAAGGTATTTTTAGGCATTGAAATTTTGTTTTCTGTTTTGAAAGCACAACAACAGATTCTATTGAATATTTTCTAGTAGCCTGTTGCCTTCAGGATTTGTTTGCCTGTGTTGCTTTGTTCTGATCAAATATTGCAGCTAATGTTTAAAGTGGGTTATATAAATGGTAACGTAGTAAGTGGTGTGCTGATGAGTGTGTGAATTCATTATATAATATATTGGAATGCCATGGAGTGCAGTTTCTCTCATAAACCATGCTCACTTACCAAAGGAAAAAAAAGGCTGTGTGTATTTACATTTTTTATTCATTGTTCTTAGTAGAGCCTGATCAAAACTGGATTTTTGAAACTGGTATTGATATTTGGTATTTATATTGGATAACAGTATATTAGTGGTTTTTAACGTGAGCACAGAAGAACAACATCTACTTCCATTGGCTGCCTGTATTTTTTTAAAAGTTTCTCAGGCAGTATTGGCTTTAGTTGGGCCTTATCATGCTATATATGGCTGGTTGACCATGCTGAATATATCCCATATATTTGACTGTGTGACAAGACTATTTGGTCATCTTTTTTTGAATTAGTATCATTGACTACTTTCTAGTTGTTTCCCCTCTCACAGGTGCATGAAATATACGCATGTCAGCAGTCAGTTTGCTATCAGTCTTTGTGGTGTATTCAAGTGCAATTTTGAACAGAAGATGTGAGGCAATACGTCCTTCACTCTTTTGCACTAGTACATTAAGGCTGGCTCAGTCTGTCAAGCAAGGACACCTGCCAAACACACAGAAACAAAAAGTATTTTTTGTGCCCACTGGATGTAATCTGTAGCTGTTTAATGCTAACAAATTAATGGGTATATCTTCAGGAGATGAATGTTCAAACGGTCGTAGGTACATCTGTAGGCCCTGTTTAGCTTGGTATACGAAGAGAAACCCCTGTGTCCTTTGTCAGCTCTTCAAAATGATGAAAGAAAGGCTTTATGCATTAAATATATTGAGTGGATGATAGTAGAATTGTAGCTAGGTTGGAGGCAGGGTTGGCTTGTCTCTGTATTTCCTGTATTATTGGAAACAAATCCAGTTAATTGAGGCTGAATGGGTTAAGTTTCCCCAGACATTGCCTCTATTGTTTTTGTGTTTGTGCTGTCATGATCACACCCCTGACCTCTTTTCGTTTTTATATTAGTTAACTGGTCTGATATGGTTGTTGTTGGGTCACAGATTATTATATTTTAAGCACTAATTAGTTACTGGTTACAACAGCAGCACTTTAGATAAAAAATCTGCTCTTTGCTGTGCTGTTAAAGGTCATCTTTATACACCAAACTCAACTTTCATTGGATGTAGCTCAAGTACTCTAGTGTAAAAAAAGTTGCCCTGTGTCCATCATTTATGACCTACATTTAGATCCGACTCACACCTGCACATGTTATGTAGGTTGCTTGACAAAGAAAGATCTGAATTGATCAATCATTTGCAGCATGTGTTGGGTTCCCCCCTGTTCCACTGCTCAACCTTTAAGCAGATAACTTCATTTTAGTAAGTAACCCTTCATCATAATTAAGCTTGCTAGCTACATTGTAAGGTGTTTAATCACACCTAAATATACCATATACTACTGTATTCTGCCTAGGGACTATGGATGTAAATTAACATTTTTGCCTCAGTCCGGCAAGTTTACATCATGTATTTCTTACAGGTGTTCATCAACACGCATTGTCCCTATCAAATAAACAAATAAATATCTGTCTGTCTTGTAACATCTGATTGGCTGTTTATCATGTAGCTTGTAACATGTCATGTTCTTAGATTGATGAATATCAATCTCCTCATAAATTGAAAGCGTGTGCCAGTTGGCCCTAATTAGCATAGGTAAAAGCCCAAAAATGCTCTCAAAAGGGCATTAGACTGAAGAGTTGTGTGCAGACACAGACAGAAGTCACAAAGAGATACTGTAAGGGAAAGATGAGAAAATGCCAAAACGAAAATCCAAAGATGGAGCACCAGAATCAAAACGCATAAGGAACTTATGCATACTGCTGCAGAAAGTGAGCCGCAAACGAGCAGTGAAGTGTTAATGTAGCATTTATTTTTTTGTTTTTATTTATTTATTTATTTATATCATTTATAAGACCATAATGGTTTGTAAAATAACAAGTTATTAGAAAAATATTATAAATGACAAAATATTATTGTAATTTAATTAATATATTATATAACTGTAGAACCGAAGAAAACACAATAACCACTTATTTTGCTCAATCATGTCAGCACTCAAATGTGCGTAAGAGTGCTCTTGAGTGTGCGTAGATTCTGTTCTTACCTAAGAACAAATCCTAAATAAGAAAACATTGGTGAATGTCAGAATCTTCGTGAAAAGTGCGTAAGTGGGTTTTAAGAAGAAATGGTTGGCCCATTGTCGTTTCCATTCTTGAACATTGTGGTTTAATGCAGAATATTAAAAGTTTGGATGTGTAAAGCTATATCTTTCTCAATTCCATTCCTTGTTATTCTGGTTGCTTTATCAAGTAATATGAATGTATCTTTAGAGAAAATACACAAATTAACACTTCCTTGGGTAGTGTCTGGTCAAATCAGTTTTAACTCTGACAATATAAAATTTACTATTTTAAATTGTGAAGCTATCCATAAAGTCTTGGGTATGTATTAGGCTGAAAGATATACACATCAATATATAGATAGATCATAATGTAATCCAAATAAATAGCCCAGCAATGAATCCTACCCCTTGTAAAACCTATCGCTTGGTTTTTGTTGACAATGTCAGAGAGGTGTTAATTCACTTCTGTGGTCATCTTGGAGGCCATGCTCCTTGGTACTGTGGAATCATGTTGCACTATGCTAAAAGCTGTTTCTAACATTTTGCCCATCCTTAAGTGGACCACATCCAAATAGCAGATGTAGTTTTTTTTTTTACTCACTAAAAATCCTTTTTTTGGTGGTTTCTTTTTTTCCATAACTGTACTGATACTCTGTAATGATGCTTCCAGGATGAGAGAAGAAGACAAAACCGTCTCAAAGCCAAACTCTCCCTGCTTTATGTCTGCCATCTTTTGATATTAGAATACATCAGAGAGTGATGAAAGTAAACTAGGCTGCCTCACCTCGTTACAGTGATATCGTTTACAGTCATTAAATGGTATGTACGAAATTTAAAACAATAATACAGCATCAAACAGCTATTTTCTCAAACATATAGTGTAGTCATGGCGTCCTGAGCAGAGAACAAAGTCACACTCTCTCTCTGTGTGTTTTAATCTGAGCTTCTCTGTTCTTTGTTTTGGTATGTTAGTCCATGTGAGTGTGCATGTTAGTGCATGTGAGTCCCTCCCTGTTAAACTGTTGGCCCTTCCTATGTTTACAAAGACATAGATGGCAAAGTGCAATACACAGCGTTCAGCTGAAAGTGACCTTCCAAAATTTCCTCCAGTGAAGAAACCATGTTTTTTAGCTTAAAAGGCCTCAGACAAAGAAAGAGATAAGACCAGAGCATAGGCGAACTGGCCATGGGGAGTACCGTCTCAAATCGGCCGTTTTTACTGGCTCCGTCATTGTCATTCGTGTGGCTTTTCCCAGCTGACAAGTCCAAGACTGAACTTCTTTCCCAGTCTGACTGTGCAGCAAATACTGGTCAGGCTTTTCTGAAATAGAGAGCCCTACGAGCTGCTGTTAAGAGCTCTAGCTTGACTCTGAAATGGCTTTTCTTCTCCTTGATGCGTAAGTGACTTGATGGCTACCTAATGTTACATGTCTCTTTTCATTAGTGATTGGTTAGAAAACCCACGATAACGTTCGCTAACTTGCTGTTACCGATATTATGAATTTGTTTTGGCAAATATTGCTACCGATAGTTGGCTTAATTCCAGTGTTGCCATTGAGAATATCATGGCAATGCTAGTGCGGGCTATTCATTGTTGCTGGATTGTGTTTTTTTGTTGGCTTTTTAGTTTTGTTTCTTGTTGTCTGCTTAGCGCCTGTTTTCACTGGGCTGTGTAACACCTTGTTGAGAACATGAAGGGAGGGTGGGTCGGAGGTGTGACAGACGAATCATTTGTTTTGGTCCGAGATGCTGGTGGTCTAGTGCAGTGACAATCGTTTACAGAATCTTAAAAAAATCAACAGCAGCAAATGTTTCTGTAAATGCAAAACATAACTTGTTCTGAAACTGCCAACTGTGTATATTGTTGGCTTCAGTGGTAATGTGCTGTTAATGGCTGTAATTGTACATTTTACAGTTTCCTAAAATGATGCACAACAAAAATGTGGGGAAGCAATGATGCATAGAAGTCTGATTAGTATTTGACAGCTGATGGCTGTGGTAAACATTTCTTAACCAGCAAGCTTGTTGACCATCCTCGCATTGTTCCCTTTTCCTGTCTTGAATGTAAGCTAGGTTTCTATTATTGGCAATACTGTACCATACACCAGAATTTAAAATGGGGCAGTGAGTTTCATCTGTGGTGTCTCTGTCTCTATGCAGTCACTGAACAGCTTTACTTGGTAATTTAGACAGAGGAGGAGGCTAGATGTGACCAGAAGAGTCTTTGAGATATAACATGAACACTGTCAGTGTATGCTGGATTTAAAAAAAAAAAAAAAAAAAAAAATTGTACTTGATGTTGCTTTCCCAGAGCAAACAACGAGCACAGGACACAAGAATAGGGTAGTTACAGAGCAGGCAGCTGAGTCATGTTATCTACACAGGACACATTGATTAGTTGGCCTTATTAAATCACAGAGGAAGAGTGGTGGAGTAGTACAGTTATGTAACCAGTGCTCGACAGTGTTGTGAATTGGAAAAGTAAAGACAAAATGGACAAAGAAGTGCAGTGAGTGAAAATGTCTTCCTTAGTTAGGTAATGCCTGACATGAGCTGAGAGACACACAAATATGGAACAGCAGCAGATCCTGTACATGTGCACAGATGAGGGGAGATGTTAGCCTTCATTTATAATAAAATGAGCCCAACCTCCACAACAAGTACATTTTAATTTGAATGATTGACTATGTTAAATTGACCTGGAAATTAGTGATATTATACAAAGACTCAAGCAATGGCTCCATTAAAATGCGCATAATCCCCATTTAAAGCAACTTTGACTGTGTATTTACTAGGCCCAGTCCCCCTCATTGGAATACAATACTGTGTATTGTCATGGTGGAGTTTTGAGGGGGAGGTGTGGTATAAATACTCTCAGGACATAACGATGTAATCCAATGCAGTACAGTAACACCACACTGTGCAACCTCAAAAATGATCACAGTTAAATCAAAACTGGTCCGACGCTTCTTGTTGAGCTCATTCAGTTAGCTGATATCATTTGTTGTCGGGAGGTCTTTACATAAATGAATAATTTTACATAACTAATGCTTTGGTAAGACATTAATGAGTTGAGATAGTTGAGTACCTTGATTATATGCTAGAGTGAAAGGATTATGAGGATAATTTTCAAACCACAAAAGCTGCAGTAGTTATTATAAGCTACATTATTAACAATGTAATCTTAACAAGTTTGAAAGAGGTGAAAGCTTTAAGTGTTGATTTGCCTTAAGATAGTGAAATGTAGTTGGAATCTCTTAGGTAAACTTTTATGACATTTACTGTTTTAAACAATCACTAAAAGCTGTGAGTTGAGATCTTCAGGATTTGGAGCTCTGAGGCAGTTTGTCTAGTCATTCTGTGACGCTAACTTTAGCACAGTCAGCTTTGGTGTACATATCTCAATCCGTCATCAGTCAGAAGTTATTGTATTAGTACCTGAAAAAAACAACTATGCAATTAACAATGACAACATATTATCAAAGTGAGCTAGTGCAGCATGGTGGTTTAGTGGTCAGCACTGTTTCCTTATTGGAGTTATTTGTAAGTTTTGCTATTGCTACATTACCAACATTAGCATTATCAGCTGTTTACTTACCAGTCTTGCAAGTTATAGAAATAGAAATCAAACAAAAAGGTTGCTTTCCACCACTGGAGACGGCGAGTAAAGGAATAAGGTTTGATGCTGAACTTAAAACGTTTCTTCTAGACTGGTACTTTAATGGCTGGTAATGCTAACGTCGACAAGGCAGCAATAGTAGAATTTACAAAAGATTTTTGCGTATGCAGATTATTGTAGCCGCTCAGATGCCTAAAGTACAGATTAGACTTTAGAGGAAAATGGTAAGGGGTTTGCTGTATTTGGGTGGTGCACACATGGCATTTTAGTCTGGTTTAATTCAAGACTAAGAATAAATATTTTACTCAAGCTTCAGCAAACTGCTTTCAAATAAGATTTCAACCAACTGATTTTAACAATGAAGTCTGGAAAGATGCAACAACATTGGCACAACAATGTGAGTCGATTAGAAAGAAAAAAGAAAACCCTTCACAATCACAAAGAACCTTGTACAACAACACTGCAATAAATCTTATTAAATAATTGCAATATTGGTAAAAAAAAGTTGCAATTAACTGTTTTCCCCAAATCTTGTTTTTCAAGGTTTAAGTGCTTATTGTCTTTGAGTTGAAATGGCCTAAATACAACTGGTACATCACTTTGCTCTGTATGTTCTGGTCTACAGGAAAGCTATGAGGAAATAAATTTTCATCCCTCAGCTGTGAAGGTGTTAAGGTAGACAAATTGTTGAAAATGTGGATGTGTTGTATGCTACTGGTTGTCGATAGTCTGCATGTAGGATTGCTCAACATTTAATTGGTTTTAGTATATTTGTTTCAAGCAAATGCAAAATGTATTCCTTTGATTTGAAAAGTGTTCAGGCAGGTTTAAAGCATATATACTATTGGAGTCTCACATCATCCACATGCACACAAACTTGTTTCGCTATCCCTGTGGGGGCAATTGATAGACGGAAAACATTCTTACTCTTACCTTAACCATCACAACTATGTGTCCAAACCCTAACTAAAATCATATCGTAACCCTCAAAAAGCAGTCTCTGCCCACGGGGACCTTAATTTTCATCCCCATAGTGACACTAATCCTCATGGGTTAGTGTGTATTCAGGTTGAAGCCCCCACACACACACGCACACACACACTCAGTTGACAGCAGTCACATGGTGTATGTGGCAACCCCAGGGGTCAAGTTCACCATTGTGAAGAATGCGTCTGTGCTCGGCGGCCCTCCCCCTCTTTACCCTGAAGGCTCAGAAATTTACAGGCCTGCAACCGCTCTTTCTTGCCACTGCACAGAGGCTGAGGGTGATTATTTGTACCCTGTAGCTTCTGTTCCAACCTCTGGGAAAGTCCCAATTCACAGAGAGAGATAGATCATCTGATGCCATTTGAATATATTAGACCTAACACAGGTGCTGATAACCTAATATGATTAGATTTACTGCTCATGTAATAGTGATGATCCAATATTGTGATGACCTAAAAGACTATCTGGAAAGTATCTTTTTGTTTATTAATGATTTAGGTCAAATAATGATTGACTCACAGTTTTGCTGAAAGTCTACTACACTGTTGAGGTGGGTCAATTTAATTTTGTGTTTTGTGAGTTGCTAGAATTTATGTGCGGTGTGAAAGAGCCAACAAGCAGAGAGTTCCGTATTAACTCACTGGCTTCAACTGAGGTCAGAGTACAGTTTTCACAACTTGCCTGCATTTAGACCAGCAATAGTGCTGGTTAAAAAAAAAAAAAAAACGCGGTTTTCTCGTACATTTTCAGTGAGACAACTGCTACAGATTGTGTTGGCCAGTCAGATATGCAGAAACGAACATGTGCTAATCCAGTATTTGCATGTAAATATAGCATTATTATTTTTTTGTTAACGCTAACATTTTATTTTCTAATTAATTTTGTAACATTTTATAAAAAGCATCTAAAAATTTTATGTGAATCACGTCTTTATGAAGCTTAAGGCAAAGCGCCGTAGTTGCGCTTGCATTAAATGGCTGTTTTATTCACGCTTTACTTAATCACTAACTAATCAGATTGCTAATCACATCCAGTCATATGCATGCAGATGTACAGTATGGCTATTATAACGTGACACTTTTGTGTCCACAGATACACTCATGCAATTGCTGTTTGCCACTGCAGTTCCTTTGCCTCCCTTTTCTTTTTTGCTATTGTTTGTTGAACTAATATTTAACGTTCATGTATGTTTAATAAAGGTGAACTACTTATCCCAGCACAGCCCTTATTTCTGCACAGAGCTCCCTCTAAGAGGAGAGCCCTCTCTGACAAATGTCCCTGATTAAACCACAAGCATCATATTTGGTTGTACATTTTGACAGGAATGCTCACTTTGCTCATTGGCTGATGGGAACGCCCTAATACAGCTGGTGTCCCTGTGTTGCCAAAAAGAAAAGACAAAGGGACAGTGGGCATTCCGCAGCTTCCAGGACAGGGTTGACCCGCCAACGCCACACTGCAGCTGCACTGTGGATGAGGATTTTGTTCTGTAGCTTGGGCTGCTGACTCTGGTTCTTTGGTTCTTTGCAATCCTGTTTTTTGTCACACATTTGATTTTATCAAGAGTGTAGTAATAATTGTGGACATGTAGCATGACTGAAATCTGAGAATGGTACTGGTCAATGGATAAGATACAAGACTTGAAAAATTACAGTTCAGTTTCACACATTGCAGTGATTTTGAAAGTTTAATACATTTTCAATTTAGCAAAAATGTTGGGCCAATTTATAATGTTACTGTTAAGTAAAACTATTTATTGTATTATAAGTAGTCTTGCTTATCTACAAAAAATATTTGTAAGAAAATACATTTTTTTTATTAGGTCCATTGTCAAGTTTTTTACTTTGTTGAAAGTAGTAAATGTCTGTGCATTAGAAGAGATGTGAAGTGGCTTAACAGTTTTTCTTTATGTGACTAAAGGACAACATAGTACTGTGCTCGACCTGTGAACATACTAGTTGCATTGAGTCTGTTTAATTGTTTGGTAGATGTAGTTGCAGACCTGTGTTCCACAGCAGATATTGCCAAAACGAAAGTTATGAAACTTGAAAGTTGAATCAGTAGTAATAGTATTGAGTATTGGGGAAGTGCAATCTTGATAGATGTGTGATAGGCCTTGATTGAATTGGTGATGGAGCAGACCATACAAGTACAAAATGCAACCCAAAACATTATCGTAAAGCAGCTTAATGAACAGTCACTGATGTTTCTCAGAAAAGAAACACATTTGTTGTAGGAATTGAAAGTTGTAACCGAGAAGTTGTTTAAACACAAGCTTTGTCCAAGTTGACGTCAGAAGCACTAGTTATGTAAAATCATTGCCTTGGGTAGTCTGCACTTCTAAAAGGAGTCCTGTGTTCAGATTAGTGTTTCTGAAGTGCAATGGAAGAGTCTCCAGTGAAACCTGATGGTGAGACAACTGGCCTGCTGTTATCTGAATACTCCTGCTACTTCTGTTCCCGCTAAATGTGTCTTTTCCTTATCTAGTGCTTTTTTTTGCTTTAGCCAGTAACTTCAATTGACTGTGTTGCTATATACGCCAACCTTTTAATTTTCGCTTTTGATTTTATAACCAACATAAACAAAAGCAGGTGATTCATTTCTAGCCGTCAACCTTCAATTTTGCTGGCTGAAATGATGACATTCCTGAGCAGATTCTACCAGCTCGGGGAGTTGGTTGAAAACACTGTCTGTAACTGAATATTTTTATAACCTATATTTATTCAGGTTTGTTTCACTGAGAGGCAGTCCCTCTTTTACAGGAACATCCTGATCACAATCACACAGTTATACAAATTAACATCTGGAAGCTGCCCAGTACAACCAGAGTCTGGCCTGCTGACCACTAAACGGCTCCACTGGAACAGTTGGGTTTCAGATTTAGTCCTGCCAGTCCTTAAACGTAATCTGTAACCCCACAAAAGACTTAAGACAGCTAATCAAACATTCGGTGGCTTGGTTATTACTGTAAGTAGTAAGCTTGTTAGCATGGCATGCTAATGTTTGCAGCTTACATCCTCATTCTTTTTTTCTTGTGATTTTGGTTTTGGAAAGGCCCAAAAAATACACAGACCAGTTATAGTGCCAGATCATGCAACGGTGGATATTGCATAGAACAGCATTACTGCAATATTGATATCCAAAATAAAAATTGCGAAGAGCTAAAGCCAAAATATGCTCCTCTCCCCCCTCTGACAAGCTCTCTGTGACTTGGATTTAGCTGTTTCCTCATCAGGCTCTCTCCTTTCTGTTGAGATGTCGCTTGTGTACTTGGAGGTGTATTTAACTCCAGCTAAATGTCATGGGATCCTTGCAGTGCACTGATGTGTTGTATTGCATTATTATCAGGATAGCCTGGGCCCAGCGCCGCTTTAGAAGTTGATGTGTTTATCTGTAATGCAGGGTTAAATCTGTAGGATCTATGCTTTAGCCGAGCTGGTCTCATGACTTTGGATCGGCCAGTATTAAAAGAAGACTGATCTCATCGTGGATTTGTGGGGTTAGCTTGTACTTCTGATCTGACCCGTGTTTATGTGGCATTGTTGTTGAGTGAAAGGCCTGTGTTCCATAAGCTTCCTTTTTAGGGTAGCAGTTATTTTATGTGTTGTGGCTTGCTTTATGATTGTGGTTATGTCTGGCATGGATTACAATGACTGTTATGGGAGAGAGGAGGGATTTAAGATGCAGCCCGGTAACCTTTTTTTAATCCAAACTGAGGGAATTTTTAATGGAGTGTTGCTGTTTTGTCGTTGTGGTGGTATAGTTTTGTGGGCGGCCCTGCTGTGTCGGGTCCCCCTCCACCATTTATACACAATTCAATCAATTAGTGCTGGAATTGCATTGATATGATTTGCTATGAGTGGCATAATTGCTAACAGTATTAGTTCTGGTAAAACACGTGTTAAGCATTGATTACAAGGATGTCATGCAAGTTTGACAAATTTGACAACCAGGCATTTGTCTATTTCTGTCTATTTTATCTATTTTTCACAATATTTTTTTAAACACTACAAATCACAATATATGCACAGTATATTGTGATCTCCATTGCTTCACATTGTGTCAAACAAACAACCCTCACCAACTGTGGTAGTGTCAGTGAGAGAGAGAGAGAGAAAGACAGAGAGCAAGGAAGGGCATGAGGGAGTCAATGCGCTGTGCACAAGTCCCCAATGATTTTACCAATTTGAAATAGTAAAAAAAAAATAGATAATCGATATTTGGCAGTCAGTGTTTATATTGTGGCAGGCTGCCACAATAAATCAATGTATGGGAAACATTGTACACTGAATGACCAGAATGACCATGGTTTGTCACTCTGAATGATGTTCTGTCAAAAAGGGACAGAGTGTATTGGCATTGTCATTGTTTCTATTTATTATAATGCTTTTAGTGTTAGTCTAGTTTAATAACATTTATGTTTTGTCTGTGCCTTGCAAATATATTTTTTTTTGAGGGAAACTAGAAAAATCAATAACACAAATAAAAAAGATATACAATGCATTAAAATGATAACATTCAGTTTTAAACACATTTGTGAGCACTAAACATCCCTCATTTATCTGAAATATAAATAAGATGGTAAAATCGTTTATCTAAATAGTGATACTGTCATTAAGTTTAAAGGATGACACTGTGTTGTAATAGAAAAGTTGCATTACATCAATTGACAAAAAATGTACACTTAATGACAAAACTCCTACTTCAACAGGTAGTGCAATCTGTCTCAAAATAATATGTCTATAATATACTATCTACACACTCAGGACCATGAGGATTTTTGATCCCTCTTTTCCACCAGATGAAGCCATATTTGGCTTATGGAGCAAATACACATTATTTTCCTTGTATCCCCTAGAGGCGTTGCTGCTGTGTAATGGAGCACTGTAGGCCATTGGAATAAATGTATGAAACTAAAACTCAGTGGGTGTGGTGGTGTGGATATCAGAGGGTGAATATTTAGAAATAAGAGTGTGTTTTTGAGTGCATATATGTGTACATTTAGAGAGACAGAAATGACAGTGGGGTCCAAAAGTCTGTAACCAAAGTGGTCAGGTCTGTATCACTGTACATATGTTGTACTGCAATTCACATCCCCCCCGCTCTCTCACACACATGCATGCACGTGCACCTGCATGTGTAGGCCTTCAAACTCAATAGAATACAATACCTCACGGGTGCAGTACCTTTCTGTATATGAGTTACAGTAGGCTATTGATTTTTGAAGGTGTATGTGTGGTGGGGGTGTGTGCATCTTTGTATGGCGTACTTGTGTGCCGGTGTATGTGTTTACATGTCCATTGTCATGGCATTGTTTTTCATGATAATCCAGACCAAAAATTCCCCCACAGCATTTTGTATATGGAAAATATTACATAAAAAACAGTGGTATTATGTAAACAAACTGGTATTTAAAGAGTTAAACTTCTGAATATGCTGTAGTTATGATCATGACTGATGTTGGTTAAAAAAATGAATTCAGTGAAAGAAAAAAATAATATTGATATATCATATATTTATGGCAGTTTTTTGACAGACTTTTTTTGTTCTCTAAGGACCTTTTTAAAGGATGCATAAAGCTTAATATTACAACTCTGCACCCATAATCTGGTTGGGCTTAAGAAGGTCGACTAGCTGCTGTGAACATAGCAAACTATGGCCATGGTAATAGGTGTACTGGATATTGCATTCAAGATGGTTGTCACAACAGCTATAGGTAGACAGACAGAGAGGACTGACTACACACTCATTAGAGGCAAAACCAAGCACATCATTCACATGTCTAGGAGAAGGAAACAAACACACACAAGGAGAGAGATACAAGGACAATATGAACACAAGAGACAGAGAAAGAGGAGGCTGGGACTCTTGGAGGATGAAGATCCAGATCCAAAACATCTGGACTGACGCAAATGAAAGAGATGTCCCAGGACCACCAGTGGTCCAGCACAGGGAACCTGAGTGAAAAGCAAGGACAGAGAGGAACATTAGGCAAGGTAGCGTTAGCTATGGGTAACTAGAGGATTAGCTGGAAGGCTAGGTTAGCAGCTAAGCTAACAGGGCAGCAACAGGCTACCTGTTAACACAAAGAATATTTCAAAATAGAAAGTATGAAGTCTGAAATTATATGAGCAGTAACATTTTAAGAGTAGAGATTGGGAAAAATGATGGGATTAAACAGAAATGAGGAGGAGAATGAGCAGACAGCAGCTGGCGTTCTCATGGAAAATCACAATGTACGTCACAGGAAGACATTCTCTAACTGATCAGTTTTAGCTTATATTATAAAGTATAATGCCAAATCCATTTCTGATCCTTTCTGTATTGTGAACCATTATGTTCTGGCCCTTGTGCTCAGTGTTCACTGTCCTACCACCTACCTGTCTGATGAACATATTAAAACTGAAAAAAGTGAGTCGTGCTCATTTGTTGAAACTGTTTCAGTGCCAATACCTAAATGAGCTGTGTTGGAAGAAAACAAATCTGGCTGATGTTTCAGTTCTCTAATCACAATAAGTCAAAGTAAAATACCAGCTGTGCCAAGCCAAGCTGTTTTGCCATGTTCTTCACTTAGTAAAATTGGTGGTGGAAAAAAATTACTTTTTAGTCCCCTTAAATCTACACATTTACTGTGCATTCCTAACAAACTACAATGCATCAGCGTTTCCTTTTGAGCTTTTATCTTGCAGAAGGAAGAGGGTTAGGGGATAAGTTGTTTACATTAGCCAATGTTAAAAATATTTCAGTGGGTGTAATTTATGTATATATATTTGTGTTGAAAGCCTTCCCCTTGGATGCTGCTGTATATAAGAATATACTACTGTTCATTCCCTACTTAAAGGGTAACTGTTAAAGGCAGAGATTAAAAACCCAGATATTTCATATGCCTGCTATGTATCCTCTAGCAAACCCTCAGCAACCTTCACTTCGTTTCTCTGGCCACACCCAACTAGTCCTCTTCCCTTTGTGGTAACATTATCTCTCCCTTTGCTCTGCAGCCTGAACAGCCTCACCAATACTGTAGAGAGAGGCAAAAGATACAGGAGGAAGGGAAAGACAGAGGCATCCAGGGAAAGGATTACTAAAGGGAAAGAGGCACAGGAGGAATCAAGGTCAGAGAAAGTAGGGAAGGAAGTAGTGAGGAAGGAGGAGATTGGAAACAAAAACGTAATGGTCAGTAATTTCCAGTGCACATCACACTGTTATGCAATCCAGCTTCTGAGTCTGCAGCCATAATTACCAAAGAGTTGAATCACAGTCTCACCAAAAACTTTATTGGCTTTACTAAGGGAGTGTTGATTGCAGCATGTTTGCATTACTTTACATTACTGAGGTGTTGCTTTTATGATGGCCACCCACTGGGAATATTAGCAGTGAACATGCTCTAATGGTGTGTTGTTGTCTCCCACCGCCTTCAGACTGAAGAGATGAATCACTGTTCAGACTTCTGAATGAGCGTCAGTCACATGGTAAGACCATTCTGTCCCCATGTACTGCTGGCTCATGCATTGAGCTTTTTTATTATTAATTGGCATTATTTAGAGATTATTTTACATGTGGTGGTGACCTAACAATGTTGGTAGAGGGAAAAGATTGGTAGTTACATTAGCAGGTTGGTGCTGCCTAGTAATGCATTGAAATCTGCTTTAAAGGTGCCCTGTGTAGTAGTGTCGTCAACAAATACAGTCTCATGAAAACCTCTGTGTGTGTCACTGAGGCCTAAAAGACATAATTTCCCTCCTTATAAAGCATTTCCAAAGTTTAAGAGTTTATAATTGGATTACATTGTTAGCAGTTGTTTGCTAGCTAGCAGCCTTGTTGTGTGTATAGTTTGCAGGAGGATTGCTGTTTATTGACAAGTTACCACAACTAACCATCAATAAATAGAACAGTGTCAACAGGAATGTGTGTTGTGTTGTGCGCATATGCACATTAAAGCCACAACTTTGCAGACCATTTTTGATTAATGTGCCAATTTCCTCATTCATTTAATTGTCTGGCCATTCACAATTTCCTAACCAACAACAAGAAAGCTTGCCGTGTGTGGCCAACAGTCCAAAATTTAAATATATTCATAACATAAGACCAAGAATTGCAGCAATTGCTCAAACTCAGAGGCTTTGATTCGAGACTGTTTGACATTTGGTTAAAAAGGTGACCTTAACGTATAATTGATTATTAAAGTAGTTGTCCATTAATTTTCTGTTGACTGACTAATCGACATGAGCATCTTCATGCATGTGCTAGCAGAGCACAAGAAACAATTGAAACAGGGACCACTAGAGGTTAAAAACTCTAAAGGCAACCTTTAATATAACCAAAAGACATTGTCTTTGACTGTCTGTCTGATATTTTGTGCAGTTATTTCTTCAAATTAATATGGACAAAGCTTTTTCCAAGTACTAAAAAATGCAAAGTCCACAGTTGCAAGTTCTGTGCATTGATAAATAATTCAAATTGTTTGCTATAATGAATTAATCTTCCAGTTCCCTATGGAGTTCTGTTAGAAATGTTTCATTTGTTTAATGATCTCTTTACAGGTCTTAAATGGACACTTAGTTAGAAACTGCGTGAAACTTTTGTTGTGTTTGGTTAAAATTCAATTTTTTTTAACTACATGAAATTTTAGGTGCAAAGGATTTCCAAAGTGTTTTCCAACATGTTTTGTCTCATGTAATCTAATTCAAAGTCGTCTAACTGAAGCCATCTCTTTTTGTTGCAGCTTCTGAGCCCATGGTACAAGGTCCTGACTGAACTTACTGGTGGTGCATACATACTTACTACTGTGGTGAGTGATCTACAGCCAGACCAGGCTGTGAAATGTTTCTACCTGCCTCTTAACATCATAGGCAATACTGAGTTTGTTTTCTGAGCTTGAACTTGAAAATATGAAATATTGATAACTCTCAAAAGACAAGGCAACCTGGATTTTTTTAGTTAGTCCTTTCACAATAATGGTTTCTGAATAAGTTATTCGTTTGTTACTGATGCTGTTTCTTTGCATGATGTTGGCCACGTTGTTCAGAAATATTTTTTATTTTTACTTCCTTTTATAAAATCTACTGGGCAGTTGCTACCTCACAAATGAAAGGTTTTTACATTGGTGTCACATTTTCAGGAATGTCATATCTTCCAGAGTCAGAGGAATGTAGCAGACGTGACGTAATTTGACAGAAGTGTCATGAAGCAGGATTCAAACACAATGCATAGGGCTGGGTCACAAAAATACTGAACTGCATTAGACTGTAGCGGTGTTCAAGATCTTGTTTTGCCAAGATTAACAGAGAAAAGGAACACGTTGTTGGGAATTTTCGACCTGTCCAAAACAGTGCAAAGCAGTGGATGAGTTGGTAAACTTGTTTTGCCGTCAGTTTGGTTTCTTTTCACACAGAAAAAAACATCATCATTAAAAGCTACATGACAATGTTCATGATTAGATGTGTCTGGGAAAGTAAACACATCATGAGGAAGAAGGCCCTATCTGCCCAAATATCAAGAAGGTAATTGGTTGCTACACCAGGTCTGACTTTGATTCATTCTCTGGTTAGATGTTAGCAACTGATGTAGGGCTGTGATGATTATTTTAAATATATCTAATTGATGAATATGTTGGGTTTTTTCTTGATTAATGAATTACCATGACCATGAGTCCAAACTCCAAAGATATCTGGTTTAATATCACAGACAACCATTGTTCATGGCTGAGTTGTTGGACTTGAGAGTTTTTGCTTAACAAGTCACTTAAATGTTTAAGTTGGCCAACTGTCAGACTAGTTCCCGATTAATTTTCTGTAGATTGACTAATTGATTCGTCGACTAATCTTTTTATCTCTGTACTGATGTTGCTCATGTCCATCCTGGTACATAGAATACACCTGGCTATGGGAGATGTCCGAGGTTGGTTCACCTTCCCATCACATATGAACTGCCTCAGAATTTGTCTGTGACCAGACTTCCCCTAAAGGGTCTCAATGTGGTTTTTTTGGTCCACACCTGAGTATGATCGCTGTGTTCATTTTTACTCAAATAAATTGCACCAAGGGGGCAAACAAACCAGAGTTCGATTGGACAGCTCTTAACAACATAGATTTGAAAATACCCCAAGTTGATGGACAGTCTCTGTAATAAACATGTAACTTTGTAAGTGCCACCGCTTCCCACATTCTGACCACATTTCCTATAAACTCTGTTGCCCTCTGTTTCCCTTCCCCTCCCCAGTGTCTTATTTTACTGAGGAGAGCAGTAAGTTTAATTTCATGCTTTTAACCATCTGTGATTGCCAGAACATTCGACAGCTTCAGTTTGTTTTCAATTGGAAGAACAGCGCACTCTTCCTGTTTTGTACCGTTTAAGAATCCAGCAGATTTCCTGTGAACTCCAGCACAACAATGTTAATGTTAAATGCAGGATAGGACCCGTAAAGGCTATCAGTCTCCTTGATGATGCTCATGTTTGTTTACATTGGGATACCCAATGACATTCTGCTTGCTGACTTGCTGACATTGTTCATTTGGTTCTCTGGTTGGACCAAGATGCCTTGCTGTGACAGCTACGCTACTGCTGTCACCCATTTTAGCAACTAGCTGTGTTAATGTCAGGTCAGCCTTATTGGAAGGCTTTGTTTTCCTCACTGTAGAGCCCTCAGCTCTGCTTGTTTATTTCATTCATGCTGAAATATTTCAGCGCTGCAGTACTTAGTCATCCAGCGTTTATGTGTTAAATAGCCTATGAGCATTCATGCATGTTCTAATTTTTACACCAGTCAGCACCAGAAACCTAGTCATTTTACATATAGCACAGGAAATAGTTTTGTTTTCTATTGTGATATTAATGTGTAATAGACAGCAAATTTAATTGGGGGAAATGAACAGTGCTATCAGAGGAGCATATTATATAAATCTCAGTGTTGTGTTGTGATTTTTATTGTGTTGGTTTTCTGCTGAGGATGGCATGTTGCACTGCTTGCTTTGGTGTTACTGACTTTGAATCATAGCTCCTTAGGTCGGGAGTTAAAGACAAACAACACGCCCAATTTGTTTGTGCCCCGCAGATACCTTTCACCACCACACTGCGTCCTTGTATGGCTTCACAAGTGTGAAATGTTTTTCATGACCTCAGGAGCGAGACAAAATGACACAAATGAAAAAATACCATTACAGAGGCTTGACTTTCCTGCTGCTAGTTTTCAGAGAAAGTTTGCCAATCTTACATAAATTGTGATGTGTCTTAAGAAAACGTGGCCTTAACTTTTAGGATGTGTTTTATACTTTTTATTGATGCATTTGTGTGGAAGAATGTGTTGCTCCCACAAGGCTGTTGCATGAGAAGAAAGAAGTCTTTGTTTTACAATGATTCAGGCCACAGTATTGATTCAGTGCAGCAGTTTGCCTTGAAATTAGTTTGTATGCTACGCCTCTTCCAGAATGTGCCCCCATTCTCAAAATACACCACAAGTATTTCAGACACTTCTCCACTAGTGTGTCTAGAGGAGAAGTTGCAAAGGGCTTGTCCCTGGTTAACCATGATGCTCAAAACCCTTTGAGTCCGAGAGACTGAAAGAGTCGGAGAGGAATGAAAAGAAAGAAAGTGAGATAGTTCAATACAGATCAGGCCTGGGTGATAGGAAATGGGATTAGGCTTGCCAGTGCTCCATTTTCATTTGTCCACATCTCTGGCAGAGATACAGAAATATACATCTTGCATTTAAACAATCTCTGGTTACCATTAAAATGTTTTTGTATGCTCTTGTTTGAATGCTGCCATATCCTTTTTGTTTTTTTTCCTCCGATATCAGTTAGACAGACAGTTGATATTGCAGAGACAGATCGTAAGAGCCAATTACATTTTAATTTCATCATCTGTGGGGAAAAAATAAAAATGTATCACCTTGGTGAGCAGGAAGTAGTTTAACTGTGTTTTTTTTTTTTTTTGGAGGTACAATGAGGGACAGTGAATTGTAATGATGACAACAGCTTGGAAAATTCGGCCTAAATTGAAAATGACTCAAGTTAATGAAAGTACTGATGCTTCAGTCGATCTGTGTGTGAATACCTCCAACCCAAGCTCTACCCTTGTGTACAAAGAGCTTGCACACTTGTTAGATTCTTCACAGCCACCTTGTTTTGTAAATTAACTCCTTTTACATGAATCATACATTTGGTGCACAGAGGGCAATTCTATGAGCAGTGTTAAGAATAGGCATATTTGTTCTGCTCTATGTTAAAGTAGCATGGTGCACTGGCAGGTCATTGGGTACATACACAGCTAGTGGAGTTTACCTTATATCTCATTCTAACCCAAGACTCCAGCCCTGCTCACACCTACCCCCAGCTGTCAATAAATTGGCTCATCCTGTTTGTCTGCTGCGTTGCCTCCGCTGTTTGTTACTGGAAATAGATGCTTGCCTGGTTCTTAGGTAAGGGTATGTGGATTAACAGCTTACTACAATAAAACCTTTCAAAACAACAGAAAACCAAGGCTTTAATCCAGGATTTCATAAAAGTGTAGAGCCTGTACAAACTGCACGGAATCAATTCATTAACATCTGGTTGGGTGTCATGAGACGTTGCACTTAAAGCCAAATCAAAAATGACCAAACATATGAAAGCCAAATCTAACATCACACTGATGCTGTGGTGATTTGCATCTATTAATTAGTATCATCATGTCTGTGTTTTGAGTCAGTTGATGTCATAAGTCAGCTGATGCTCCTGACTTAATTAACAATCATGAATTAATTAACATCTTGATGACATCATAAATTTCTTGTCGTAGTTTTTAGTCACTAATTATTCATTCTTTTCATTTTTTTGGGTCTCAGTGATTGTGGCCATAGCTTTCCAACCTTTTTATGTATGTTCACAATTGAGCCTTCCCAAACCCGGCGATGCTTAGGCGCTGGGCTTGGAATACATTAGCAGAAACCCTCTAATGTGATGTCCACTACCACAGTGAGAATTGCAAACCAAACAGTGACCATGACTTGTTCCTGATATTTGCATCAGACTTGACCTTCTGAAGAGATTCTTAAAGTGATTTGGATTCTGACTTAGACAAGGTCGTCTAATCCAACCCAGCACGGCAGGATGTGAGATAACCATTGCTGATTCAATGGCCCTCACTGACCTCCTGCATTCAGATGGACACAAGGTGCTTTGAGCAGGTTTAAGTGCCCGTCAAGTGAGGCTAGCTGATAAGGCCGTCATGCTACCATCTGTCACTGACAGACAGCTAGCCTCACTGACCTCACATAGGCCATGTGAGGCAGAGCTAGGCTTGCCAATTCAATCTGTCACTCCACGAGACCAGCAACCCTGGAGATGGGGAGGGGAGAACCACATGCACATTGTGGTTCGTTTCTGTTGTCATTGCTCCAAAACATCACTTGGCAGTTCATCAGATTTGGTGTCTTTGGAGCCACAAAACACCTTTGTTCAAATTCAGTGGTGTTCCCCTTTAAGGTTAACAACCATGCTGCCTTCTAAAAATGGGTACCACGGTTGGTGTTACCATGTGTATACTGTATTCTGGTGGTACAGTTCCACGTTCTGCACTTTGGCAATGCTTCTGTCAGGATTTTATTCATAGCCATAGAGAACTGTAGGCTGAGAGTCAACCATCTCTGGCCTTTTTTTCCCAGCACGTTTTGCCTGCTTGTGGCAACAGTGTAAGTGAGAATCTATTTTTCATGTGGGACTCTAACTGGGGACAGGAGAATTGGATGCATGTTTAAGTGAGAGACAATGAAAAATCATTTTGCCCAAAATCATTCCATCCCCAACTGCCTGCATTTCTTTCAGCTCCTCTCTGAAAATAGACCCAAACAGCCAGGTGTCAGACAGAGCCTTTAAATAGGAATAAGCCCCATCTCCACCTGCAGCGGAGAATCAGAGCAGCAGCCATCACAGCTTGGGTCTCCTTTATGTATTGATGCAGGAAAGGCTTCAAAGAACATGGCACCTAAATGGTGGATGTTATCACGGACTGGGAGAGACAGGAACACACATGATTCAGTGTGGGATGGCAGAGTGTGAGTTGTCTCAGTTTCATGGCTTGCACCTGCCTTTTTTAAAAAAAAAAAAAAAAAAAAAAAAAAAAAAAAGAAAGGTTGTCTCATGTAGTCTGATGTTAACAAAATAAAGTGCACATGCTGTTTGAGTAAAGTCAGCAGCTTCTTTTTGTTAGCAGAACCAGAGCCAATTTTTAAACAAAATGACCATTCGCATACTGATTAGAAGGGTTGTGCCACATAGTCTGTGGATGCTGTACAAATAGCATTCGGTTTCAGTTCACATATTACGGCAGCAATGAACAGTGATCTTTTTAAACATAGGGTTGGGAAACAATGGGACGTTGCCAAAAAACATCTGCTCCTAGAGAACACTCTCTGCCAGTACATGCACAGTATTTCCATTATTTATATCTAGTAGAGCCTGACCAATATTGGAGCCCGATACTGATATCAGTATAGAAGTTTTGAAAAATAATTAGACATTAATATAATGGCCAATACACCTTTTCTAAATATAAATACATAAGCAAATACTTTTGACAAGGATCCTTTTAAATTTGGTTGACAAACTATGTAATGGAAAATCTTTCTGTACTGCAGTTTTCTGGTATTATTGCCCAGCTGATTTATTAGTCAGTATGTAATGTTATCTTTGAAAGCTACAGGCTAAGCAAGATTAAGTCACGGCTACTTAGTGAGGGTTGATACAGTATGTAGTCTTATTAGTAGCACTATCTTTAAAGCCAAGGCCCTTTTTAATAAAGTATAGCAGTCAGTAGCCAGGTGGGTCATTAGGAGTGGGCTGTGTCACCTTTAAGCACATACATGCTTGAGCTGTGTGACAGGGCAGAAAAAAGACTCCTTTTTTTCGACGAAAAATGGAACATCATTGAAATATAATATTTATAGAACTTAATGTGCGAAACATATGAGCAGAATGATAAATGACTGCACCATCTGCAAGGCTGACATTGTTCGGCATATTCAAAGAACCCAGGTTATCCCATACAGCTAGAAGCTAGGCCAGCAAGGACATCCAGGGCAGACAAGTCCGTACATTAGAGACTGAGCAAAGTAGAATCCACAAAGTGGTCCTTTGACACCTGTGGCTTCACCTCTCTAAAGAAAAACACCTCTTCAACAAACACTTACACTCCTGGTCAGAACACCTCTATTTTAGCAGTTGTTACTGAGATGTACATAGTATAATGTCTTAGGCAGTAAAAGCAAGTGGCCCTCATCCACTACCCTTCAAAGATAAAATTACATTGCTTTCAGTTTGGCTTTAATGTCTGCACATACATCATCTGTGCATGTTCTCACTCCTGTTTTCTCGCTACCAAAAAAATGACTGCATATTAATGAGGTGTAGTAATATTTTTATCACACCTCTTTGAGCGAGCTAGAACCTTTGATTGGACGTGTCATTAGACTTTGTTGGAGTTAATGAATTATGTATGCCGGCTGATAACCCAAGGCAAATATAATTTACTTCACATTTATATTGATTTCATATTGTGAGGGACATACCCTCCCTCAGTTGCCCTCATCAATATGATTTCACTCTTGCTTTCTCAGTGACATGTCAAACTTTGGAAACAGGCAGCATGCTGCATGACTGAAATTGTCATGTCCTGATTTTCCTTTAGTGTTGACTGTCTTGGTGGGTGTCTCTCTCTCTCTCCCTCTCTCTCCCTCCCTCCCTCCCTCCCTTCCTCTCTCATTGAGCTGTGATTTAAGATTTATTCTACAGGCCAGTTTGCCGCTGGCAGCAGTCATTCCCTTCTCCTCTCCCATCCCCCCCTCTGTTCTCCCACATTGTCAACACAGAGGATCCTGGCTGCAGCTGGTGGCTCCACAGCGCCACTGCAGTGGGATGGTGGTGGAGAGAAGTGCACCTCACTGTTTACAAACCCGTGGTCCTCCCCAGGCACTGGTCCTCCTCAGGCACTGCTTCTGTCAGATGGGATTTAAACAGGGGGTCTGCATGATCTGTGACTCAACAGTCTGCAGGTTATCATTTCAACCAGACACAACATCAGTGATTTTACTTCATACTCTCCATGCCTCCTCTTCCGTCTTGTACGTGTTTTATTTAGGTCAGCTGTTGTTATGTTTGGTTCAGATAAATTCCTGCATGTTATACAGCCTAAATGTACTTGGTACCAAAGAGTCAAGATTCAGGATTCAATTTAATTAACATTATGTAACACAAGATTGATGGAGTGTGGAGGATGAATTCAGTAATCTCACAGCCTGTGGAAAGAAACTGCTCTGAAATCTGGGGGTGCGGCAGCGATTACTTCTGTATCCTTTGGGCTCTGCAGAGGCAACTTACCTCACCCATATCACTGATGCCCAGTACCAATGATGTTCTGGCCAGTTTTAATCACCCACTGCAGAGCCCTCCTGTCCTGGGCTGTACACATCCCACGCCAGATTGTGATGTTTCCAGTCAGGATGCTCTCTATTGCTTCTCTGTTGAAGTGAACAAGAACTTGGCACAGGAATTTAGCCTTCTGAAGTTTTCCTAAGAAGTACAGTCGTTTCTGAGCTTTCTTTCAGGGTGGAAATGTGTGATGCATGTGACAGGTTCTTTGTGATGCTGATTCCAAGAACCTAAAACTGTTCACTTGCTCCATCTCGGCTCCATTAGACAGAGGTGTGTCTTCGCCTCCTTGTTTTTTTTTTTTAAATCAGCTCCTTGGTTTTGTTGATGTTGCTCTCTGTTGATGTTGCACCACTCTACAATTTATCTTGACTAATGTCTAGATTAAAGTCTAGAGTAACGTCAAATGTCTGAGATTCACCCTTGAAGATTTATTTTTCTTAAAACGGGGATAAATTCTGTTTTAACACAATTAATTTGTGCAGTTTTCTGTTCTTGAGGAATTCTCTAAGCATGACTGGGCAAGGTGGCAAAATGGTTGAAATAGTCAGACTCCATTTGAGAGTGTTCTTGTTTTAAGAAAACAGGATATTTAAGCTTTGTATGTGTAGAGGTGTTTAATGTCTGGGGAGTCCTGCTAGCTCACCTGGTAAGCATGTAAGGCTGAGTCCCTACCACTGAGGTTTGAATCCCGTCTCCCTCCCCTTACTTTACTGTTTCTCTCTCTATCTCTCCGCTTTAAGTATCATAATAAAGGCAAAATGCCATAATTTACAAAAAAAAATGTAGACTTTTTAATATAAGATGAAAATTTTTGACTTGGGCAACTGTATTTGAAGAAAATCGCAATGCATTTTGCTGGACCTCTTATATATAAAGAATTGTCTAAAATCTAATAACAGTGGTTTTAAAGCTGAGTCATAGAAGACTCATTAAAGTGGAAGTTTTTAAATGGAAGCTCACTCCACAAATTTTATATTGATATTAATGGAGTAGTGATTTAAGCTGTGTATCTACTCTCTCTTCTATTGCATCACATTACTTTGGCTTGCAGTGGGCAGGTGTTGGTCACTCTGTGTATTTATGCCTGTAGTGGTGTGACTAGAGATGTCAAGATGTGAGTATCTGAGCCAGTCAAGTCTCTTTTGATGAACTCTCAGTGAACATATTCTAGGGCAGTTTTGTTTTTGCCATGCTGTTACATTTTGGCAGTGGCAGTTGCACATGTATGCCATTAATTAATTAAGTGAAAGCTGATTTAATATTAGGCTTAATTTAGAGTACAGTATGTCTGCAATGCCAGGGTGGTTAGTAACACCTCATGTCCATATGATAAAGTGCTGCCAGTTAGCATTGGGATACTTTTGTAATTGTGATTTAGTTACTTCCAAGGTGGTTTGCATTATTTTGTCTATGTCAGATATATGCTATATATCTGACCCTCAGAGCAATCTACTCACTCACTGACAGCTGTCTCTGTGGAAAACACAACTCTCTCTCTCACTAGAGACAGAGGGTCCAGGCACAGATAAGTATCGCTGAGCCAACATGCCAGAGAACAACATCACTTCTTCTTCTGCTGTCTTGGCTACGGGTTGTTGCCGTCTCCTGAGTCATGAACAGCTCCCCAAACAGCTCAGCCATGGCAGTTTGTTCTATTGCGAGGGTGATGCAACTGATTCTGAGTCTGCTGCCGCTGTCTTTGGTGTGGAGTCTGCTGCTGCTGCTGCTGCTGTTGTTGTTGTTGTTGTGGTTTGACCAGACTATGCAGGAATAGACACAGTGGCCCTCTCTCACTTCACACAGAGACATGTGTATTGTACAATTGTATCCTGTTTGCTTTGCAGTAACCAGTTTCCCCTCAGGTTGTTATTAAAGTTTAACCTCATCTCATCTTCTCTTGTAATTACCTGAGTATAGTGTACAAGATGATATCATCACTTTAACAGAACAGTTTATTGATCATGTTATTGGTCAGAAAAGCAACTAGTTTATTAACACATTCTGATCTGGAATACCTGATATTCTGCCATGCTAAGTCATTCTAAAAGTTTTCCTATGCCAGATGATGAAAATCTAACATTCTGGGAAATGAAATGTAACCTAGTGCTCAGTACCCAGGAGACAGTATTTCAGCCACTTAAATGCCATTAAATGCACAGAAGGCTTCTGCTTCTCCTGGGAGGCAGGGGAGGGGGGGGGGGGGGGGTGGGACACTGCAGACACTGAGCTCCAGGCACTACATGGCTGATTATTCTCAGGGGAAACAGGCTCTGAGCTGGTCCTTATTTGGAATCAGCTCTCTGGCTCTCACAGTTTTTAAAGTTGTAGTTCCCAATCCTTTTGGTTCATGAAACAGATAAAAGCTATGTTGAATCATGATCCTCTGCTATGTGCTTGGATGCACATGCAAGATGTCACAAGAGATGAGGCATCATAGTACAGTCCTGGTGGTTTGTCTCCTGCTTGTATTTTTCAGTTTGTAGTGGTTTAGTACTCGTAAAGGTGCATTAAATGATTTATAATTGGTCAGGCGGAGCAGAAGCAACTCAGGGTGTAGGTTTGATTTTTCAACCCCAAGGAAGTCCAGTGTTCTCGGTTTAAGAACTGCTGAGGAAAAATGCAATTCATAGATTTGTCATCACATCTCCAGTTGACTGCACTTCCTGAGCAGTAGTGGTACCACACATCAGCACACAGTCAGCATTTGCCTTGTTTCATACGGGAAATACAGATGACAGATTGTAAACACAACGACAATATACCTGATGTTAATTAGTATGTCACATTTTACTGTCCATCGGCTTCCCACTGAAACTGGAAGATTACACATGTTTTTCAACCTGCCATTAACATCTAATCTGTATCTGGATACAGGAGAAAGTCAGCACCTTCACCTTTACACCTATTATTACACTTACTGTCTTGATTCTGCACCCATTGTGAAATAGATCTCAAGATGACAATGATGTTGGCGGAGCTGACCGGTTTGTCAACCACATGTTGTGTCAGGGGAAGTGATGCGGGATATTTCTTGAGGGATCACAGTGACAGACAGAGGCAGCAGTAGCTACATAGGCTTACTTTTTGGAAGCTTTGTTAACTTACATTACTTGATTACTAATAAACTGAAAACAGCCACACTTGAATTGCAAGGGGTTTTGATTGGTGGGGATGTGTTGCTTTATATACCAATGAAATATGACCCGGAAATCCAGTTGGGGTGATGAATCCATGAGTTTGGAGGCTTAACAACACGCACTCGCGATTTAATACATATAATTTATCAAAGTGGTAATCATTTAATCTTTCATTGTGACGATCGCAAGGTAACCGTAGACTGCGGTGTTCACATCACAATGTAATCTACAGGAATGTGCTCTTGCGCCTTGCTGGTTGACATTTCACATTGTGTTGTGGCAAAAGTTGAGGCAGGTTCAGATTTCACTGTGCTAATGTGGGTCTGAATGCAGCCTGGATTTCTGTAATTTAAGGTCGATGAAAACTGCTGACGTCTCGATATTTATATTGCACTGTGGTCACATTTTATTGTGTGTGGGTCTTCCATTGATGAATCTCTCTGTTTTTTCAGGCTAGGTGTGTGCGTGGCTGACCTCATGGTGTAACAGGAGTAAAGATGAGCATTAGGCAGTGATGAGGTCAACTTCCTGGTCTACAGATACCTACAGGAGTCAGGTATCCATCCTCACAGTCCTTATATTTCATCATGTCTGCATTTTCTCTATTTTAAAATGTTGAGCCACTGCGACTGTGGATATCAATTGACAGCATCAATGTTGAATGCGTAACACTTATGTTATTAATTTAATCAGATGATTTTATTGGTTTGATATGGCAGCCGGCACACATAATTTTGAAATTATGTTAAGTCTAGTGACAAGACTCATTATTTCTGCAGCACAAATCTGATCTATGGGAAGATTTGCCAATACATCACCATAAATTATTTTCCAATTTTTTTCATTTGTAAAATTGATAAAAAGTTTACTACAGTAACTGAAACTGAAAAATAAATGAAAAGTAAAAAAACACAAAAAAAAAAAACATAAAAGATAAATGTGAGGGGGTAACGATGATTTTGGATATTTTTTATTAAAAGACAAAAAATAAATGCTACCTCAATAGTGTTATTAGTAATTTAGTACACAAACAATTAGTTTTTATTATTCTTTTCTTTTATAGATATAGAGGACTAGATTAGAAATATGTTTTATTTGTGTGTGTGTGTACTCTCCATCTCATCTTCTCTCTCTCCCTGTCTTCTCTCTCCAGGGTTCTCTCCACTCAGCATTTACATTTTGGTATGAGAGTCACTTCAGTCAGTCCAACATCAATGGTGCTCTGGTTCCCCCTGCTGCTCATCAGCATCATCCAGAGGGGCCTGCAGTACGTTGAGGTGAAGTCAGCATTAATGAGGTGGGACCAACAAACAAGATTACAGAAAAGTCTTTCCTCCTCCATGTGTTTCCTCTCTAAATGGTGACCTCCCTCATTCTCCAGGATGGGACGTTATTCGACGGGCGGCCCATTGAGTCTCTGTCCCTAATTGACGCGGTGATGCCGGACGTCGTTCAGACAAGGCAGCGGCCTACCGGGCAAAATGGACCAGCAGCAGGCTGCCACTTCAGCACCGGCATCAGCCACTGGAGGCAGCAATCGCCCGGCAATGCTAAGAAGGAGAGAATTACTGCCAACGGGGAGGGAATGGAGGCCCATGCCTTAGCAAGTGTGTAATATGACAGAAGCATTGTGCAATTGGTAGTTCGTTACCTGTGGTGACAAAGCTACTTCTCACTTTATGAAAAAGTGTTTTCATTCGGCATGAAAATTAATATTGACTTTGGGAATACGAGTGTTACAAAGTGGAATTAAGTGAACATACAGTTAAAATTTAGTTTGGACTGTTTCGTCAAGCTACTCTTATAAGTGTAAGGACAATATACTGCCTGTAGCTGTTGGCTTGTTGACATTTTTCCTAACTGTGCGTTACCCACAAACTCTGTGCGCAGACAACCACGCAGACCTGATGGAGGTGGACGGAGACGTTGAGATCTCAGAACAAGGCCATGGTCTTGAGGGGCCAATGAGTCAAGAGTTCTTATCTGTGCCTGGAACCCAGTCAGCGATCTGCTGGCGTCAGGGTGAGTCACCTTCCCTTGCATACCTTTGACTTACCTGTGGTCTTCATTTTTTATAATTAAAACCAGTGAATACTCATAGTTTTAATATGAATTCTGTGCTTTTGTGCCTTGCTTACTCAAAAACTACAGACTACGGCTTCAGTGATAGCTAGGGTTGAACAGAAAGATTATTTAGATTATTGATTTATCTGTTGCTTATGTTTTCTATAAAATGATGTAATCTGCAACATGTCAAGAAAAACGGGGAAAGCCTATTTCCAAAGCCTAGAGTGAAATCTTCCTTCTATTGTTCATACTAAGCACACAATACCCATTATTATTATTATTATTATAATTATTATTGTTGTTATTATTGTATTATTATTTGTTGTTGTTGTTACTACTCCCACTCTTAACAGTGGAATAAAACAGAGGAGAAACTGGAGCCAGCTTGATAATTTAACTGAAGTAATTATGTGCTGTTATTTTTCTGTTGATTTATTAATTGACTTTCTGTGGTATGTTTTTATGATTGTGTTTATCGTTTTTGTGGCAAATCATAATAAAAAAAAAAAACTAATAAAGAGGAGTTAAAAGTGGAGAGTAAAAATTAAATCAAATAAGGAATAATACCTCACTGCTGAAACTTCAGAATGCTGTATAAAACAACAACCATTGTGGTAAACATACTTTGGTCTGTGATAGTCAGTTAGGCTAATGTCTATATGTTGTCCAGGGCAGACAGTTGCCTAAATGTCCGTGTCTGTCTGTCTCATGCTGGTGATTTCGACGGCTCGCATCTGGAACCTGAGCGAGAACAGTACAAGCAGCTCCACACAACTGGTCCTGAGACACTGCATACGAGAGGGAGGACAGGACGTCCCCAAGCAACAAAGATGTCACCTCACTAGACTGGAAATGTAAGGAACACTAACACACACAACACAACATGCGCGCATATACAACAATAAAACATGCAGGACACTGTTGTGTACATACAGTATGGCCTGCATGTTCAGTCCTGTAAACACCAGGATGGCAAATTACACAACGCTTTCCATCACAGAGGAACTCCCAACAAGCACTGAACATCCTTTTGAACGATATCTAACAGCGGAATATCACAGAGTTGGAATTTTCCTTCAGTTCAGCCAATGGCTGCAAAACCGGCCAAGCCAAAGAGGCAAAAAATTTCCTGGAAAGCGTCCATGCTGATGGAAAACACAGGCCTCTTTTATATAACGCAGCTGAATCACAGCAATGTTCATTCAGCCTGGACTCTTTCAGGCAAATACTGCGGCTGAAAAAGACAACATGGGTTCTGTAAACTATGTCTGATCTGCTTTGAAGGAAAACTCATCTGTTTGCCAGGAATAAGACACACACAAACACACACACACACACACACACACACACACACACCACACACACACAACACACACACACACACACACACACACACACACATACAACTTGACACTTCTCTCTCTTTCTCTCTGACAGAGCGAGGCACAACTTTTTAGCAACAGGCTCCTATGACGGATTTGCCAGAATAAATGGACCAAGGATGTGAGCATTGACTTCAATTTATGGAACTAAATCTAAGAGAACCCATGTGAAAATATTGTTTCAACTTTCAGTTCTCTGTAATATAAAATTGTTTTTTTTATAAATATTGTGTGTACTAGCAAGTGTTAAAAATTAATCAAGTATTGCAATGGAAAACCCTAATGATGTTTATAGTGTGATGTTTTCTTGATGCTTTAATTAATTACTGAACCTGTAGTACAGTATTTACACAACATGGCTCAGTTAATCCTTGTACAATGCTCCCACTCTAGCGGCAAGTTTGCATACTACTGCTGGATCATTTCGTCTAGTTTTGCTGTGTGTTTTCCATCAGGCGATGACACATTTTGTTTATTTAAACTCTTAGTGGCTTCCTTGTTGTTGTCTTAATGTGGAGTTCTTGGAGATTTTTCAATTTACTTTCTGTTTTCTGCTCCACAGGTAACCTGGCCAGTACACTTGGCCCAACAAAAGGTCCCATTCTTTGCCCTCAAGTGGAATAAAAAAGGCAATTTGTATCCTCAGTGCAGAAGTAGACAAGGTAAACAGATCAGAAGTTGAACACATTAAAAAAAGTGTTTGCATAATTCTTCATGAAATCTTTCAGTTATTAGGTTAAGTTGCACTTGCACGCGTCATTGATATAGCTCTAACGTACTTGAACATATTTCTCCCAGAAACAATCATACATGGAGTGCCCATACAGGAGAAGGCCAAACAACAATTTCCCTTCCCATTCAGGTATAAAAGCATCTTTCACAACTGATTTCCACTTCCAGTTTTGTATTAGCTGTCAACCTGGTTGTAGTGGTCTCAGTATAATTCGTCATCTTCCTGTTTTCATCTCCCACAGCTCCAGCACTAAGATGTGGACGGGCAAAGCAACAATACGTTTGCCTCCTGCAGTACAGAATGTGCATCCAAGTCTGTAAACTAGGACAGGACAGACCCATTAACATTCCAGGGACACACAGTAGTGGTTTTTGGTTTGTGTGGCGATTGCAATATTCAGTCGCCTCATCATTACTGTTGCATAACTTTTGAAAGGTCCAAAGCGCCCAAAGGGATTAGACATTTTTAACTGTCACTGTTCAAAATGAATAGTTGGTCTAAATGGTTGGATGAGAGTATTTGTAAGTATCACATTGGCATTAGGTTTAACATAAGACCTCAAGATGAATTTTGTGCATTTTTAGCGTTTACTTTTGCCTTCATTTCAAATGCTATCTGGAGAAACGCCAGACGACATAAAAGCACGGACTCACTGTACTCACCTACGCTCCTTTTTCCTTTTCTTCAGAATGAAGTAATGCAATCAAGTGGGATCCCACAGGGAACCCTTGCTAGCCCTCCTGCTCAGATGACTATGACGTTGAAAGGTGAGCTGAGAGATAAATAACCTGGTGAAATTATTGGACATCTTGTGCCATTTTTCTCACTGTTACCCTTGACCTGAAAGTGCTGGGCCATAAAGAAAGTAATGATGTATTCATGGTGGCTGGGGGCAAGGAAAATCCTCTCACTGACCCTTAAATCCCAATCCTAAATTTTACTTCACTACTGAAAAAAAGCCAGAATGTTTTTCATTTGTTTTAATTTGCTGTATGTGCAAACTGCAACTTGTGAAAATTCTTTAAAGGTAATTTAGATAAATATGTTGATTTAGACATTTTGCGGTTTAGTGGTGTTGTTTTATCAGAATCTTGGAGTGTATGAAGCGAGGAACAGTCATGTGTCCATGACCTGCAGGCCCACACGTAAGAATTTCAACCCATTAAGTGGTGTCCTCAATGACCATGGTCCTGGAATCCAACAATCCCAGTGCTGAACCTTCATGCTCGCCAGGTTGTTGTGTCTATTACATGTCTCTGTGGATAGAACATATAAAATATTCTACCTCAGTAAGTTTAGTTTAGTTTATAGTAAATAACCTAATGAAGGAAAATATAAAGTACTTATCTCCACTAGCTTTTTTAACTATTGCTGTTACAAGGTAGCATTTGCTTATTACTCTAATTAGCCTACATGAGTTATTGTTGCTATGCACATACATTTGTGATTTGGAGGCTGTAATAGCTGTTCCTATTGTCTATTAACATTGAGGTAAAGGAAGTAAATTTGCACGTGTTTCAACGCTTGATTGTGGTGTGTGATCATTCTGGTGATTCCATTCTCTAGGCAAAAACGCTTGATGGATAATTTGGGAATTGGAAAATGCATAGACATTATTTTAATAGTGGATTATATGCTACATCTTTATTTTGTTTTTCCCTCTAGAATGCGCAGATCATATATGAAATTCTCTTATAAAGAAAGAATAACCTAAGTTGGACAAAAGTTGTCCAGGAGAAGACATTCATCGTGGGGAATTTTTTTAGAATTTATGATATAATCAAGTGATGCAAAATGCTCTCAAGTTACAGAAACAGGTTAGAGATTCACAGAGAGACAAGCTATGGCATCTAATGAGATTAAAACTTCTGACGCTAGCACCTGTCTTAAGAGTATTTGTAACTCTCAATACTCTTACCGATATGTCATGTTGAGCACAGTAATATTCGATTGTTTTTCTATCCACTGCGACATTTTATTTTCAAAGTTGCGCCATAGTCAGCGGCATGCTCCAATGTGCATCCCATCTAAAAGCCATCTCTGCAAAGAAGTGGTGTAATCCTTGCGACTTGCATGGAACCCAGGAGTGACAATCGTGCGCAAATGGCTGCATACAGTCTCTAAGCATGGACTGCTACTACTAGTTAGTGTGTGTGTGACTTGACTACTTCAAGGGATCAAGAGTGGGTTAAAATAATGGTGATTTAGCAAATACATGTGTGAGTGTATAAGTACACCACGGTAATGAAACTCTATGCGATACCTGAGTATCTTCCGATACAACATTCCTGCATTAGTGATATTTTCATGGTTGAACAGCGATGACACTCTCTTATCATTCGTGTGTGTGTGATGTCACTGGATCACATAGAGGCAGACGACCAATACAAGTCAGCAACACTTGCGTATGACACCGATCCGTTTATCCGACCTGTCCTCCTACTGTCAGCAAGTAGCCACTCGTTGTTGACATCCCAACAAGGTTCGTCGTTAGGGTAGTGCTGATGAAGCAGCCATCTGTAAATCACAATTAACGGCTGATCAGCATGAAAATGGCACCAAAAGTCTAACCGTGTGGCTTTCAAGCCGCCTGATGGTCAGGACCATCTCTGGCCAGTGTGCGTCACATTTGACAAAAATGTTGGTGCACATACTGGAAATAATACAGAGTAAGGTGAAGAATGTTGTAATGTAATTGTACAAGCATCAGAAACTCTGAAGTAGCTTTGTTAAAATAGGTGTGTGGAGTTTACTGTGTTGTTGAATTATTTGAAACACTCAACAAGTCAAAAGAGTCAAATACAAAAAACACCCCCCCTAGTGAAGGTGGCTCACACAAGTAACCAAATGGAATAACAGGAATTGCACTCATTACGGATGCGTATTGGTGTGGAGCGATAGAATGGGTGGAAAATGCAGGTAGTGATTGTCCTTATGACAGAAGCATGAATGTGTGATACCTAATACCAAAATGTAATAATACGAAAACATCTAAGAGCATAGGAAAAAAAATTGACATTGCACAGCTAAAACAGACATCAATACACAGACGAAGTAAAAACTAAGAGAGTTATGTTCGATTGTTTTATACAAAACTACAAGTGACAGTAGATGAGGGTAGTTGTAGGAGTGGTTGTGTAGACTAGCTAAGAACGAAGCTAATGTTACAAGTGGCATAAGGCAGTGATTTCGAATTAGTCTCCAAACAAATAAAATCAAGCTGTGCTTAACGTAATGAAGTAGTATGTGAAGACGATAAGAAATATTTTGGTGTTGAAAAATTGAGATAATCTTTGGAAATGAGAAGAAAGAATGATGTAGGAGAGTTAGGAGGACTGAGAGATT
>NW_019174576.1:3258752-3286207 GCF_002260705.1 Seriola dumerili | reverse complement strand
GGGGGGGGGTGGGACACTGCAGACACTGAGCTCCAGGCACTACATGGCTGATTATTCTCAGGGGAAACAGGCTCTGAGCTGGTCCTTATTTGGAATCAGCTCTCTGGCTCTCACAGTTTTTAAAGTTGTAGTTCCCAATCCTTTTGGTTCATGAAACAGATAAAAGCTATGTTGAATCATGATCCTCTGCTATGTGCTTGGATGCACATGCAAGATGTCACAAGAGATGAGGCATCATAGTACAGTCCTGGTGGTTTGTCTCCTGCTTGTATTTTTCAGTTTGTAGTGGTTTAGTACTCGTAAAGGTGCATTAAATGATTTATAACTGGTCAGGTGGAGCAGAAGCAACTCAGGGTGTAGGTTTGATTTTTCAACCCCAAGGAAGTCCAGTGTTCTCGGTTTAAGAACTGCTGAGGAAAAATGCAATTCATAGATTTGTCATCACATCTCCAGTTGACTGCACTTCCTGAGCAGTAGTGGTACCACACATCAGCACACAGTCAGCATTTGCTTGTTTCATACGGGAAATACAGATGACAGATTGTAAACTCAACGACAATATACCTGATGTTAATTAGTATGTCACATTTTACTGTCCATCGGCTTCCCACTGAAACTGGAAGATTACACATGTTTTCAACCTGCCATTAACATCTAATCTGTATCTGGATACAGGAGAAAGTCAGCACCTTCACCTTTACACCTATTATTACACTTACTGTCTTGATTCTGCACCCATTGTGAATAGATCTCAAGATGACAATGATGTTGGCGGAGCTGACCGGTTTGTCAACCACATGTTGTGTCAGGGGAAGTGATGCGGGATATTCTTGAGGGATCACAGTGACAGACAGAGGCAGCAGTAGCTACATAGGCTACTTTTTGGAAGCTTTGTTAACTTACATTACTTGATTACTAATAAACTGAAAACAGCCACACTTGAATTGCAAGGGGTTTTGATTGGTGGGGATGTGTTGCTTTATATACCAATGAAATATGACCCAGGAAATCCAGTTGGGGTGATGAATCCATGAGTTTGGAGGCTTAACACACGCACTGCGATTTATAATACTATAAATTTATCAAAGTGGTAATCATTTAATCTTTCATTGTGACGATCGCAAGGTAACCGTAGACTGCGGTGTTCACATCACAATGTAATCTACCAGGAATGTGCTCTTGCGCCTTGCTGGTTGACATTCCATTGTGTTGTGGCAAAAGTTGAGGCAGGTTCAGATTTCACTGTGCTAATGTGGGTCTGAATGCAGCCTGATATTATAAGAAGTTAGTCTTAATTTAAGGTCGATGAAAACTGCTGACGTCTCGATATTTATTGCACTGTGGTCACATTTATTGTGTGTGTGGTCTTCATTGATGAATCTCTCTGTTTTTCAGGCTAGGTGTGTGCGTGCTGACCTCATGGTGTAACAGGAGTAAAGATGAGCATTAGCAGTGATGAGGTCAACTTCCTGGTCTACAGATACCTACAGGAGTCAGGTATCCTCTCAAGTCCTTATATTCATCATGTCTGCATTTCTCTTATTTAAAATGTTGAGCCACTGCGACTGTGGATATCAATTGACAGCATCATGTTGAATGCGTAACACTTATGTTATTATTTAATCAGATGATTTATTGGTTTGATATGGCAGCCGGCACACATAATTTGAAATTATGTAAAGTCTAGTGACAAGACTCATTATTTCTGCAGCACAAATCTGATCTATGGGAAGAATTTGCCAAATACATCACCATAAATTATTTTCCAATTTTTTTCATTTAGTAAAATTGATTAAAAGTTTACTAACAAGTAACTGAAACTGAAAATAAATGAAAAGTAAAAAAAAACAAAAAAAAAAACAGTAAAAGATAAATGTGAGGGGGAACATGATTTTGATATTTTTATTAAAAAGACAAAATAAATGCTACCTCAATAGTGTTATTAGTAATTTAGTACACAAACAATTAGTTTTATTATTCTTTTCTTTTATAGATATAGAGGAGCTAGATATAGAAATATGTTTTATTTGTGTGTGTGTGTACTCTCCATCTCATCTTCTCTCTCTCCCTGTCTTCTCCTCTCCAGGGTTCTCCCACTCAGCATTTACATTTGGTATAGAGAGTCACATCAGTCAGTCCAACATCAATGGTGCTCTGGTTCCCCCTGCTGCCCTCATCAGCATCATCCAGAAGGGCCTGCAGTACGTTGAGGCTGAAGTCAGCATCAATGAGGTGGGACACAAACAAGATTACAGAAAAACGTCTTTCCTCCTCCATGTGTTTCCTCTCTAAATGGTGACCCCTCCCATTCTCCAGGATGGGACGTTATTCGACGGGCGGCCCATTGAGTCTCTGTCCCTAATTGACGCGGTGATGCCGGACGTCGTTCAGACAAGGCAGCAGGCCTACCGGGACAAAATGGCCCAGCAGCAGGCTGCCACTTCAGCACCGGCATCAGCCACTGGAGGCAGCATCGCCGGCAATGCTAAGAACGGAGAGAATACTGCCAACGGGGAGGAGAATGGAGCCCATGCCTTAGCAAGTGTGTAATATGACAGAAGCATTGTGCAATGGTAGTTCGTTACCTGTGGTGACAAAGCTACTTCTCACTTTATGAAAAAGTGTTTTCATTCGGCATGAAAATTAATATTTGACCTTGGGAATACGAGTGTTACAAAGTGGAATTAAGTGAACATACAGTTAAAATTAGTTTGACTGTTTCGTCAAGCTACTCTTATAAGTGTAAGGACAATATACTGCCTGTATGCTGTTGGCTTGTTGACATTTTTCCTAACTGTGCGTTACCCACCAAACTCTGTGCGCAGACAACCACGCAGACCTGATGGAGGTGGACGGAGACGTTGAGATCCCTCAGAACAAGGCCATGGTCTTGAGGGGCCATGAGTCAGAGGTCTTCATCTGTGCCTGGAACCCAGTCAGCGATCTGCTGGCGTCAGGGTGAGTCACCTTCCCTTGCATACCTCGCTCCTGTGACTCCTGTGGTCTCTCACTTTTTATAATTAAAACCAGTGAATACTCATAGTTTTAATATGAATTCTGTGCTTTTGTGCCTTGCTTACTCAAAAACTACAGACTACGGCTTCAGTGATAGCTAGGGTTGCAACAGAAGATTATTTAGATTATTGATTTATCTGTTGCTTATGTTTTCTATAAATGATGTAATCTGCAACATGTCAGAAAACGGGGAAAAGGCCTATTTCCCAAAGCCTAGAGTGAAATCTTCCTTCTATTGTTCATACTAAAGCACAATACCCATTATTATTATTATTATTATTATTATTATTGTTGTTATTATTGTTATTATTATTGTTGTTGTTGTTACTACTCCCACTCTTACAGTGGAATAAAACAGAGGAGAAACTGGAGCCAGCTTGATAATTAACTGAAGTAATTATGTGCTGTTATTTTTCTGTTGATTTATTAATTGACTTTCTGTGGTATGGTTTTATGATTGTGTTATCGTTTTGTGCAAATCATAATTAAAAAAAAAACTAATAAAGAGGAGTTAAAAGTGGAGATAAAAATTAAATCAAATAAGGAATAATACCTCACTGCTGAAACTTCAGAATGCTGTATAAAACAACAACCATTGTGGTAACATACTTGGTCTGTGATAGTCAGTTAGGCTAATGTCTATATGTTGTCCAGGACAGACAGTTGCCTAAATGTCCGTGTCTGTCTGTCTCAGGTCTGGTGATTCGACGGCTCGCATCTGGAACCTGAGCGAGAACAGTACAAGCAGCTCCACACAACTGGTCCTGAGACACTGCATACGAGAGGGAGGACAGGACGTCCCCAGCAACAAAGATGTCACCTCACTAGACTGGAATGTAAGGACACTAACACACACACACACACGCGCGCATATACAACAATAAAACATGCAGGACACTGTTGTGTACATACAGTAATGCACTGCATGTTCAGTCCTGTAAACACCAGGATGGCAAATTACACAACGCTTCCATCACAGAGGAACTCCCAACAAGCACTGAACATAACTTTTGACGATATCTAACAGCGGAATATCACAGAGTGGAATTTTCCTTCAGTTCAGCCAATGGGCTGCAAAACCGAGCCAAGGGCAGAGGCAAAAATTTCCTGGAAAGCGTCCATGCTGATGGAAAACACAGGCCTCTTTTATAATAACCAGCTGAATCACAGCAAATGTTCATTCAGCCTGGACTCTTCAGGCAAATACTGCGGCTGAAAAAGACAACATGGGTCTGTAAACATGTCTGATCTTGCTTTGAAGGAAAACTCATCTGTTTGACAGGAATAGACACACACACACACACACACACACACACACACACACACACACACACACACACACACACACACACTTGACACTTCTCTCTCTTTCTCTCTGACAGAGCGAGGGCACACTTTTAGCAACAGGCTCCTATGACGGATTTGCCAGAATATGGACCAAGGATGGTGAGATGACTTCAATTTATGGAACTAAATCTAAAGAAACCCCTGTGAAAAATATTGTTTCAACTTTCAGTTCTCTGTAATATAAAATTGTTTTCTTATAAATATTTGTGTACTAGCAAGTGTTAAAAATTAACAAGTATTGCCATGGAAACCCTAATGATGTTTATAGTGTGATGTTTCTTGATGCTTTAATTAATTACTGAACCTGTAGTACAGTATGTACACCACATGGCTCAGTTAATCCTTGTACAATGCTCCCACCTAGCGGCAAGTTTGCATACTACTGCTGGATCATTTCGTCTAGGTTGCTGTGTGTTTTCCATCAGGCGATGACACATTTTGTTATTTAAACTCTTAGTGGCTTCTTGTTGTTGTTTAATGTGGAGTTCTTGGAGATTTCATTTACTTTCTGTTTTCTGCTCCACAGGTAACCTGGCCAGTACACTTGGCCAACACAAAGGTCCCATCTTTGCCCTCAAGTGGAATAAAAAAGGCAATTTTATCCTCAGTGCAGGAGTAGACAAGGTAAACCAGAATCAGAAGTTGACACATTAAAAAAAATGTTGCATAATTTCTCATGAAATCTTTCAGTTATTAGGTTAAGTTGCACTTGCACAGTCATTGTTAGCTCTAACTGTACTTGAACATATTTCCTCCCAGACAACAATCATATGGGATGCCCATACAGGAGAAGCCAAACAACAATTTCCCTTCCATTCAGGTATAAAAGCATCTTCACCACTGTTCCACTTCCAGTTTTGTATTAGCTGTCAACCTGGTTGTAGTGTCTCAGTATAATTCGTCATCCCTGTTTTCATCTCCCACAGCTCCAGCACTAGATGTGGACTGGCAAAGCAACAATACGTTTGCCTCCTGCAGTACAGACATGTGCATCCACGTCTGTAAACTAGGACAGGACAGACCCATTAAAACATTCCAGGGACACACAGTGAGTGGTTTGTTTGTGTGCGATTGCATATTCAGTCCCTCATCATTACTGTTGCATAACTTTTGAAAGGTCCAAAGCGCCCAAAGGAGATTGAACATTTTTAACTGTCACTGTTCAAATGAATAGTTGGTCTAAACTGGTTTGGATGAGAGTATTTGTAAGTATCACATTGGCATTAGGTTTAACATAATGACCTCAAGATGAATTTTGCATTTTTAGCGTTTACTTTTGCCTTCATTTCAAATGCTATCTTGGAGAAACGCCAGACGACATAAAAGCACGACTCACTGTACTCACCTACGCTCCTTTTTCTCTTTCTTCAGAATGAAGTAAATGCAATCAAGTGGGATCCCACAGGGAACCTGCTAGCCTCCTGCTCAGATGACATGACGTTGAAGGTGAGCTGAGAGATAAATAACCTGGTGAAATATTGGACATCTTGTGCCATTTTTCTCACTGTTACCCTTGACCTGAAAGTGCTGGGCCATAAAGAAAGTAATGATGTATTCATGGTGGCTGGGGGCAAGGAAAATCCATCTCACTGACCCTTAAATCCCAATCCTAATTTTACTGCTCGACTGAAAAAAGCCAGATGTTTTTCTTTGTGTAATTGCTGTATGTGCACCTGCAACTTGAAAATTCATTAAAGTAATTGATAAAGTTGTTGATCTTTGCTTTGGGGTTTGTGTGTTTTTTCAGATCTGGAGTATGAAGCAGGACTCATGTGTCCATGACCTGCAGGCCCACAGTAAAGAAATCTACACCATTAAGTGGAGTCCCACCGGCCCTGGAACCAACAATCCCAGTGCTAACCTCATGCTAGCCAGGTTGTGTGTCTATTACAAACAAAAACATCATCAGTAATGTTATGTTAGTTAGAAACCTAAGAAGGAAATAAGTACACTCTAGCCTTTTTAACTTGCTGTACAAGGTAGCATTTGCTTTACTTAATTAGCCTACTGGTTATTGTGCTAGCCAATACATTTGATTTGGAGCTAGAGCTGTCCCCCTAAAATTGAAAGGAAAAGTTTTGCAGTTCACACATGTTGTGAGTTTGAACATTCTGGTGTCCTACAAGGAAAAATACTGTGGGCTTTGGGAATGAAAATGCTAACATTATTAAATTAAATGCTCACTTTATTTGTTTTCCTTGCTCGCTGTTGAAATTCATGAAAGCCTCCAAATTGCAATTCAGAGAACATTACTTGGATTTTTAGCATTTAATGATTATAGCTCAAAAAATGTTCAGTACACAGTGCAACTGCAATCTAAATGGTGGGATTGCTATCTAACTAGCAACCTGTCTTATAGATTTTACTTAATATTAGTAGTTCTATGTGACAGTATATTAAATTTGTGTGTTTCTCCCTGGATTTTTTTCAGCAGCGTCTCCACTTTATCTGTCATTTCCAATTAAAAGCTCTCTGCAGAGTGGTGTAATTGCGACTGCATGACATTGCAATGGCTGCAATAATTTTATGATTGCATACTGTTGTTTTTGACTTGACTACTCGAAAAGTTTTAATAATGTCATACAATCTGATGTCTAACACGAATGAAACTTGCAACCTGTATCTGTCCACATTTCTGCATAGTAAATTTTCATTGTTGAGATAACTCTCTCATTCTTACTGTGCGTATGTCCTGATCCAACAGCAGCACCTTCGTGACCCTGTTTATCCCTGTCTCCTACTTCCACAGTGCATCGTTTGACTCCACAGTTCGTCTTTGGGACGTGGAGAGAGGCATCTGTATCCATACGCTGACTAAACACCAGGAGCCAGTCTACAGTGTGGCTTTCAGCCCTGATGGTCGGCATCTGGCCAGTGGCTCCTTTGACAAATGTGTGCACATCTGGAATACACAGGTAGGTGGAGAATGTGTATGTAACTTGTACAACTCAAAACTCTGAATAGCCTTTTAAAGGTGGAGTTCTGTTGATATTTGAACTCAACAGCAAAACAAATACACCCCTCCCCTCAGTGCTCCAGTCCAGAATACGCATCCACTCATGGATGCGTATTGATAAAGCAACGATAGAATGGTGGAATGCAGAGTGTCTTATGCAGCATGGAAGTGGATACTATACCAAATGTAATAATGAAAATCGCCATAAAAAAAATGACATGCACACAAACAGCACCATCAACACAGCGGAGTAAAAACTAAAGAGAGTTAGTTCAGATTGTTTTATACAAAACTACAGTGACAGTAGAGAGGGTAGTAGGTTTGTAGCTAAGCTAATAACAAAGGTAATGTTACATAGCATAGCATTTCGAATTATGCATCCAACCAAATAAATCCACTGTGCTCGCAAACTTGTGTCTTTAGGTCTTCGCGGCTATAAACCCTGTCGCATGTTGTACAGACAAATATCATGATACAGAGAAAACAACGAGGAAGCAAACTTGCTGCCATTGCTGCTGCAAAGCCAACGTGCAGAGATGACAACATGGTTTCCCAGTGTCGTGTCCCAGTCCCAGCACAACAGTGATACTCTAAACTCTCGTGCTACTATAGCTAATGCCACACCAACAACGTACTGTATCTTTGCAAACTAGAAAGTAAGCTAAACATCTGTGGGCAAGTGATTTAAAATCACCAGACACAAATACGACACTGGTACCGACCAGTTGGGGTTAGGTATTAAAAACATTAGCAAACAGGACAAAACAATGCTGACCTATTGGCTCTGTGAAACATAGCAAAATTAATGTTACCTACCTGTCAAATGGAAACAGAAACCTCTACATCTGTCTTCATGCCTCTCAGCTCTCTGAGGTTTCTCCAGCAGGGCTTCTGGGACAAATCCTAGTGGGCTGGTGGACCGTCAAAACATCCATAAAGTTTTTACTGGCCCAGTCAGTCTCTTTACCAGCCCTCTCTGTGTGCGTGTCATTCAGGTTGCTGGCCAGTCCCAGTGGATAAGTCGAGGCCTGAATTTCTTTCCCAGCCTAACTCTTTGTTCTCCACTGTTGGGAAACCTCATCGATGTCAGTGCGGCTCTTTGCCCTTGCCTGATCATAGCACTTATTTTTCAATTTTTGTTCTTCTGATTTTCTCTTCTATGGCTGTCCCTCAGCCATCTCTCCATCTTGGCAATGCAATTATGATGTGGCGTACACTGCCGCCGGTAGATGTTCCTTCCATGCACTTGCCTTAATGTTTCCTTCAGTCCCTCGTCTGCAGTGGCAACCAATCTCATTCGAAACTCTCCACAGTCTGGTAGGCCGCTCCTTCTGCTTCCCCTGGTAATCCTTAAATTGACACCATCCATTAAAATGTGCAAATACCGTCTCTTTCTCCAACTGCCCCCTTTCCCCCATCTCTCCTCTTCTTCTTTCCCTTGTCCTGTACACAAGCACAAGCACCCTCGTTCCTGATTGGCTGGAGTAGTGTTATGTTACTTGGTCCAAGCCACTTTGTTTATTTCCCATTTACAGAGCCAGGGCTATGTAGGAACATCAGATTTTTTTTCACCACACACACACAACGGACAGCTCTGGGACCATGAGGAGATCTTCACTGAATCTGACAAAAAGTGTATTGGATTGGAATCGCTCACTCCACCTTTAATTCCTTTTTGATAACAGGAATTTCCAAAAACAAGTAGGTTTTCTTGAAAACTGTTAAAAAATAATTCTTCTATCGCTTGTGTCTGCAGACGGGCGCTTTAGTCCACAGTTACAGAGGGACGGGGGGAATCTTTGAGGTTTGCTGGAATGCAGCAGGGGACAAAGTGGGAGCCAGCGCATCAGACGGATCTGTAAGTCTACACAGGACTGTTTGGATGGAAGTTTATCGGCGTGTCTTCTTGTCTCTAGCTTTTCTTGTCAGTTTTCTTTCAGTTCTTCAGACCGATCTCTTTGCTCTCCCTTCTCAGGTGTGTGTACTAGACCTCCGGAAATAGTACTGCTGTTTGTTGGAAGCCATGGACCGACCATGAATGTGTACATAGCCAAATGACTGTCCCTGCCTGCCCTGCGTACTGCTCATGCTTACGACTATGGCCCCGCCCACCGACAAACAGGAAGCAGGAAACAGGAACAGGAAGCAAGCACCCGACACAGCAGGTCCAGACGCAGGGATGAACAGATGGACGGACGAATGGACAGACAGACAGACAGACAGACAGACGGATGGATAAGCGGGCAGATGGATGCGCCCCTCTCTATCTGTGGAGACTCTTACAGAGATGCAGAAGGGACGCAGTGGAAAAAAAGAAAAAACTGAAAAAAAAAAAAAGTTACAGATCGTATATGTACCAAATTTGGAAGCTATTTTGCTTTTTTGATCTTTAAACCATGCTCATCGTCATCAAAATGAAAAACAATGAAAAAAGTGTTGATCTTTGTTACTAGCTGGATCTCATTGTGCAGACATATCAACTTCTCCACCATAAAACAGGATGGCACTTAGTTTTTTTAAATTTCAGATCTCTTGTTTCAATGTTTTTATATTTTCTATCTTTGGGGGAGGGGGCGGGGGCCGGTCAGGTGAGAGTTTTATTAAGTGGAGAATTACATACACACAGATACACTCGAACATGCACACCAAACTGTTCTCATAAACTGTGTCCTCGTCATGATTTCAAACCGACGTGACAAACCTAAAGGCTTTTTTTCCCCCCATGTATTACACTAGTGGTTTCTGCAGTTGTGAGTGGGTCAAAATGCAGTAATTCTTGTGTCGTCTTTTTCCAGACGAGAAACTCTGGATTCTCCTCATACACCCACCTGGGCACATGACACTGATGATGTACATCTAGATGCTTTAAAAACAGCTGTTTTGTGCACTATTTGATCTAGATGGTTCGATCCACAGCTCTCCTCTCTGGATTCTCATAGCAGCTACACGTCTGATTGGATAAAATTGAAATTGGCAAGAGGCTGACTGTTCCCTCCACTTGTCTGAATGTTCAAGGCTGTTCTGAGTTTTGGGTAACGCAGCAGTACGTCAGGTCTCATCTCAAATCAGATTGTCAGTTCTTTTGTACCTTTTACTAAAAACCATACAGATTTACATCATAATCATCCTAATAACTCTGAATAGTGTCCTCCTTTATGCTGATTTCATCAGACTGGAAACATTTCTAATTTGATCCATGGACACCTTCAAAAGGCTTCAAATCAAACCCACATGCCCTAAGGTGGTGTGGTGAAATACGTCAGCTGATCGTCCCATTAAAAGTGTTTTGCTACTTTTAGCTTCCACAGATTGAAGATTCTCAGAGGTAGATTCTCCAGGGGGCAGAAATAATCTCAGCAAGTTAAACCGCAGAGGGCAGAGCCAAAGAGAAAATCCACCAAGTACAAGAGGACATAGCTAATGTTACAGACGCTAGAGCTCTACTAGGACATAAAAGCTGTGTTCAAAATCACTCCCCTGTTCATTATTTCCTACACATGTAATTTCGTGTCAACTCAGTATTTTATTCTATAGCGAGCAGAGAATTGAGATTTTGGAGGCACAACTGAAATTTTTGCAGCTATCAAATGCGGCACACTATGGGATTGTTAGCAAAGTAGCGTGCTTGACATGGACGCTGTACTGTCTTTGTTTCGTTGGGAATTTTTAGGGAAATATATAAATACATACATGTTAGAATACGCTCAGATGAAATGGCAGTGAGTAAATGAAGTGCAGTGTAAAGTAAACAGAAAGTGGTTTTGGACACAGCCTCAGTGTAGCTGTCTAAGCTTGCTGGTTTAGCTAGGCTTCCGTCTTCAAAGTCGCCATACCTGCCTGAAGTAACGAGGTTGTCTGTTTGTTCTGTCTCCTAATTGCTGTGTCATGAATGAATGGGAAAATTTCATCACCAATAATATCTTTTAAATTGTATTTTGACCAAAGTTTTGTCTTGAAAATTCAAATCAGCCAGTTTGCATCTTCCACTGTGGGAAACTTGTGTTCCTTGGCTCCACTCTGTTGGACGTTTAATTTAAACAGTGACTTAATTAATACTCCAGAGCAGCTCTGCCTCCAAGACTTGTGTAACTGAAATTTTAAACTGCTGATATTTTTTTATTTTACACTTTTAACAACACATTTTTCTGGCCTGGCGTGGAGGGCTTCAGTGTGACAGGCATCAGGCTGCTTTGCACAGGAAAAGAAAGAGACACATTCTTTTCACCTTCACACATCACAAAAATACTTAAAATCACCTTCTCATGCCTGTGTACACGCAGACATAAGGGATAGTATTTTCTTTTCCTGTTGAATCTTACTGATTGATCTCTGGAACGAGGTTGCTATTCAGAAACAAGCCCATAAGCTGATCAAACAAGAAAGCAATATCTGAACATTTTAATTTTATCTGCTTTTATTACCAGGTGTGGTGAATAATGTGGGGGAATAACGACACTGCAGCTATGCTGTTCATAACCCAGTTGGAGCGTTAAAGGACATAAACAAACCAGATGTAAAATCTCTGTCTAAAGATCAAATGTAGAGTCTGTTTCCCACAACATGACAGTCATGGTGAATTAAAACCAGAAAGCGACAAGCTGTACTTTTAATGTATTTTAATTCATCTACCCTCTCACCTTCATTATTGGTTCTTCACCAAAATTCTGCCCATGTTTTATTGAGGTTCCCTACTGACAAAACATTTTATACTCTTTTAAAGACAAATTTAAAGTTACATTTTTGTAATTTCTTTGTAGATTTGAAAAAGAAGTGAATTAATGACTTATTGGCAGTGTTAATTTACATGTTCTATAAATTTTAAAGATTTTGTTTTTTTTGTTTTTTTTTTACTTTGATGCTATTGCAAATAGTAAAGGTTGACCCTGTAATGTAAGGCTTACTGAGCTGAGCTGTCATTCTGAAGGCACCTTGCCTGGGAAGTTTTTCCCAGGAGCAAATTACCACTAAATTTGTCTATGTTTTAATAAAGAAATGTTTGACTTTTTCTTTTTGCTTGAATCTTTTTGGGAAGCCTTGTCCCAGGAAACTCCTCTTGGCTTATACAGAAGACAAATTGAATAAAATTGTAATTTTCCAATCAAGCCAAGACTCTGGGGAATTTTTCCGTCCCCTCTTTTCTCGTAGGTAAAGTCGGGAGTTGTACAGATGTTCTGAGTAGAAAGTTGCTCTGGAAGCAAATATAATCACGTTGGTTCAGTATGGAGTCATATTTGTGTCCAAATTCTGAGTGCGCAGTCGGACATTTTGAGCCCGTAAACAGATTTTCTTCAGTCAATTACATTTTATAGAGAAACCTCGATCTCACAAAGAGTAATTTCATTTGAAAACAAATGTATTCTCTGCTCAGTAAATGTGTTTGTGTGGCTGTTATAGTTCACATAAGTGCACATTAATATACTTTCACGTTTTGTTTTTTTTTCCAAACCTTTGAACACTTGCTCCACAGTGTCTGTATGCTTTGTGCACTCTGAAGTTTTCCGTGCACTCTTGTAAAACCTGGTAGTCGTACAGTGTGCTTCCATTTTAGCCAATTAGATATATGAAGTGGGTGATTTCTGATTGGCTGTTTTTATCTCCAATACAATCACTGGTCACAAAGGAAGTAGGGAAGCACTTTCTATAAAATAAAATGTATGTGCATGTGAAATGGGCTAAAAATGTCCCATCACACACTCCCTCAACAGAGACAAATGCAGTTTCATACTTGAGCTTAACCTCAGTGGCTGGAGCCAAAGAACCATGTTTTCTATGGTAATATTTGACTGAAGCCAGCTGATCGATCAAGTCGTTATCATATATTTGTAATTGGATTTTAACCCAACATTTCAAGTTTGAACATGTTGTGAAAGTTTAAGCTTTAGTTTGGCATCACTGAGGTTTGATTAAACCAAAATCTGCCTCCAGAGCACCTCTGCTCCTCACAAACGTTTGTACAACTACGACTCAACATCTTCTCCTGTATCCACTGTAATAAATTGGAGATTCCTACTAATGGCGTTACGGAGAGTTTATGTGTTCCTACTAAGAGTCCTGTGTGATATTTAACTGTTTTTTCTTCCCTGTATTTGAAGCACTTGAGCCAATGGTTACCAAATCCCAAACATTCATGCAGAGATCTCACAGGCTCCATGCCATCCTTAGGTCTGTGCAACACTGTGTCTGGGTAAACATGGCCAAAGTCAGCCTTTGTGCCTCTGTGTCGCCATAACAGAGCATCATGTCAGCCCAGCAGCATCTCTCTCCGATGGGTCTTAGCCTTTGTTTGTTTTTGTTTTTTTTTTCTTTTTTTTCTTTTTGCAACTCGCATCACATCGATCTGTTATCATTTAAGTCAGATCCGTGAAACAAAAGTCCAGAATAAAATATATTTTGATAAGAGTTTTGAGTTTTTATTTGTGTGTGTAGAAATGCTGTGTAGAGGTGCTGAAATAACACCATGGAGTAGGAGGACTCATGAAACCTTGTTTTATTCATGTTAAAACACAAAACATAATTTACTTCAGTGGCTTTTAATAAACAAATAAAATGTTGACTTCAAAGAGCTTAAACCTCCCTCATGGCAACATCCTCATGCTGGTGCTTTCTGTGGTGAAATTAAAACGGCATGCTTCACTGTTTTCAAAGTGGGAGAAAGGGAATATTTTTTTCACTTCTCATTGTTACTTGACAGGAAGTTGCAGCTATTTGGATTCTTGTTTCTCCTAATTAAAACCTAATAGCAGAGTACCACTGGTGGACCTTAATGTAATGGATTTGATCCTACTCCAGATGAAACAAAAAATAGACTTAATGAGACTAAAGGTTGTTGAAATGCCCTGTTAAATCCAACAGAGCAGAGATCAGTAGCTCCCACCAGATGCTTTGTAGACTTTAGAGAGGTTCTCACAACTGAAGAAAGAGAGGCTTCGGTGGAGAAAGGTGATGATGGTAGAGGAGGAAGAGCCCATCACAAGTCTCAGATTCACTCTGAGTGTTCAGGAAAAGGAGCAGTCAATCATGTGCGAGGAGGCGCGTGGTTTGAGTTTTGCTGTGTGCAAGCAGTGGACAACAGAGCCAGTTTAAAGTGCCTGACGTCCTGGCTCTTCACTTTAGAGGCCAGGCTGTGAGACTCTCCAAGAGGAACTTCACCCAACTGCCTCCACATCATTTTCTGAAAAAGCAGCATCACCAAAATCCTTTAAGCAGTGGCTGCAGAAGATACTGAAGTTTAGACTAGATAAGAACCAGGATCAGATGGAGAGCAACAGGCTGGAGGAGCGCAAGTGGGAGGCCTGTAAGGACAGGAGAGTTTGAGCGTAACCGCATGTCCAGAAGCAGCAGCCTGAAAAAAATCCACCTCTGAATGGAAGTGATCTTGCTCAACTCCCAGTCTGTGATAGTATGACAGCGACAGTGAGGAGGAGGAGGAGGCTGCTCACTCTTTTTCCCTCCTTCACCTCTCCACCTCTCTCCCACCCCCTTCCCTCTTTGTCTCCTTCACTCTCTCCTTCTCTCCACCCACCCCACTCCTCTGTCTTTCCTCTATCTCCTTCACCCTGACCCCACTTGAAAGGTCACACTGGATCACAACTAGTTATTCTAAAAATAATTGTATCACTCTGTCATTTTCTGACTTGATATTGAGGCTTATTTTTGTGTTAGGAGGAGAAAACTTGGTGGATTTGTGAACATGCATGTGAACTTGCAAACAAACTAATGGGAACCACCACCAATGGTGGGTGAAGAAAAGGTTGGGACCCCTGCAGTAGAGTATTATGATTTAGATTTTCGTGACAAATCATGGTTATGAAGCGAGTCCTCTGAGTCTAAGGAACCCACATGACAATGTCCTCAAACAATTAGCTGTAAAACCTACTAATTTCATGATGATAGAGCTTAAGTGAACCTAATAATATACATTCTCAATTAAATAACTGTTATACTCTGCATGGTGCGTTGATAGTGGTTCAGCTTACAGTATATTATAGTCTTTAGTATTTAATTAAAATATATATACATGTGTAAATATAGAGCTATAATTACAGTTATTCAACACCTGGGACCAGATGCATAGATCTTTGTATGCACAAAGACTGAAATATGCGCATTTATTTTTTATTATTTATTATTTATTTAATAGTATTTATTATTTTTATAAATCTGACAGACATGGTTGTGTTTTATCAGTACCTGTGTCTACTCTATCTGTCTTACAGGCCATTCAAACATGCAGACACGAAGGCTGCTGTTTATTGTGAATGGGAGCTGGCATTGCACCACAGCAGACAGCTCTGTGCTGCACGTTGTTGAAACTGATATAACCTAATTAGTATTGCAGTCCTGTATCTCCACTGGAAGTGCAGCGATAAATAAGTCTGTGCTTCAGGTTACGTTGGAATTAAAATGAACGTGATTGGCTCTCGCCTGGCTGTCACTCACACTGGATCAGAGGATATTTGAATAAAGTTGAGTCTTTCTAAACTTTCCACTGCAGTTCAGCTGAGTGCATTTTCAGTCTCTGTAGCACCAAAGATAAAATAGTTTCTGGCATGATAATCTCACCACGTGTTTACAGCCATTTACAATCATTTGGCTTTAGCTATGTTGTTATCTTAGCAATTACCTTGATGAGTATATTACTCTAACTGATATTATAAGCGGTGGCTGCATTATTATTTTACAGACTGTTGTGTAAACTCCAAAAAAACCCCCAAAAAACCAAACATTATACAGAATAAGTGAAAGTGGAAAACAATCTAAATGTTTTATTATACGATTTCGCTTCTCGTCATGTTTTTCATCTCTGCCTTATAATACCAAACTGAGGATTTTTCTAATAATCAATGTGTACACCTGGTTTGAAGTATCTGTGAGATGCACACATTTAGTTTCACCATCACAAGCTAATGCATGGGAAATGGTGTATGAATGTTTTTTGTGCGTACACCTTTATACATCTGGCTCCAGGTGTCTGATGGGAAAATCCTGTCACACAAGAATGTTTTCAGTTGAAAAAAACAAATAAAGCAAAACAAAATAATAAAAAATAAATAAACAACTAACAAAACAATAAGAAAAGAAAAGCACTTGTATAGTACATAAACAGAGATGGCCACTGGGGTTAGACAAGGAAAAGAGTGACCCCTACAGGTCTTGCACCATTTGGCACACTATTAGATTGAGTCATCATGGGAAAGTGCAAAAACACAATGCTTACCTTTAAAGTTTTCAGATTGTATCAAGAGTTTGTTAAGTATGAATACAAGATAAAAAGCACTTTGCTAAGCTTTAGATTTTTGGCAATTACCACTCATTCTGGTCCATCTTTCTCATGTGGCTGCTTGAGGATCAGAGCAGCACAGACAGGTTGGCTGCTGTTGAGCTCCCGGTCACATTCTGGTCGTGTGGTTCATGACTGTGGCTGTAGAAAGGCAGGTAATGAGCCACATCGGCCAGGGTCTGCAGGACATCATAGGTTACTGCAAATAGGAAGTAGGTGGGAAGCAGCCAGGTTAGGCTGAAGACGCAGTCGCCCACTGGCAGAGGGACTGCAAGGTGTCTGGAAGGGGAGAGAGAGAGAAAGGGGGCATTTCATTCCTTTCATAATGCGCAGACATAATAAATTATGTTAAATTATTCATCTGTGCAACCAAACAATCAAACTGACAGAACTTTATTTTCAATTGTAATGGAGATCCCATTGTTTTGAAATCAGACCGCACCAAATAGACTGATCTCCTAGACATGTAGTTTATTTTAATTTCATGGAAAGGTGCCATGGAGGAAAACTTTATGTTAGAGTCAAATCACAACTTACAAGCAGCTATTTACTTATTTCTTATTATTAGGTGCTGGTCACCCCAAGGTCAAGGCTTGTGACTAAAGGTGACCGGGCGTTATTAGAGCCCCGGCACTCTGGAACTCTCTCCCTACTCAAATCAGACACTGTAACTCTTTAAGTTCCTTTAAATCTCTTCTTAACACACATTTCTTTGTCTTAGCCTTATGCAATGTCTGATTTGTGTTTTATTTATATTGTTTTATCCCTAATTATTGTTTTTACATATTTCATTGCTGTCAGATCTATTCGCATAATGTTCATTTGTGATGTTTTTTATTATGCTGTATTATTATGCTTTATCATTATTTCCTAATATGTTTCCTAAAAATAGCAGAGCACAGAGACAGATTTATGTCGGATGCCTCCCCCAACGCCTTACCCACAGCTGTAAATTAATTGCAAGGCCTGGTGTTTGCATTCAAAGACCTTTTTGGAGCAAACAGAGATAAAATGGGATTAGGGATCAACTGCTAATGGCCCTGGAGAGTCACAATTGAGAGGCCCTTCTAGCAGCAGGGGGCTGCTGCCCTGCTTTGACTGTTGGTTGACCTCTAAAACTGTCTTTCAGCCTACATGGAAATACATACAGAAGGATCTCAAGATGGGATTAAAAGGCAAATGGAAATTCAACACTGGTCTTTTGAGCTTGACAGAGTGAGGATAGAACCTCCACACTTCAATGTTGAACACATGACCTCTTCACAGCTACTCCCCCAGATATCTCAGAACCCCCTCCCTCCGGTTGCCTCTCCTCTTCTCTGCTCCAGAGACTCTTTCAAGAAAACATGTCATTTTAAAACATGCCATGACTTCATTCCTTTTCTAATGTGTACATTTGTATTCTAACTTGTACCAGAAATTGTCATTGCATACTTTCCCTGCCGAATTTCAGTATTGCGTTCATTTTCATTCACAGTAGCATAATTGTGTAGTGTTTGCTGTGTTACTGTTGTGTCAGACTTTGTTAGAAGTCTGTAGCAATAAATGTTTTTAAGGATAAAGTTGTTGTTTTCTGTAACTTTTAGTCACTTCACGTATCCGACTCCTGTGTTGGTTCTTCTACCTACGTTCAGTTCGTTTGTGGGTCATAGACAGTTAGTTTTATTGTGCTGACTCTGAAATTATATCACTGGTCAAATAATTGAAATGGTTCTGCATGATAATTCTGATCAATGCCATAATGATTTTTTCCTACACTTGTAATTTGTAACTTTATTGACCATATACTATATGTTGAAATGTATCCTTGTCTGTAGTAAAATCTAGTAAAATTTTCCAGAAACTTAAGATATTAGGAATTTGCAGACAGGCTATTTGTAAGTTTTCTCTGTGGCAATTGTCGCTTGACAAGAACTTTGGACATCATTGCGTTTACAAGACAAGAGGTTATAATACGCCCTCTGAGCAGCAGACTGGAGGCTGTAGTGAGTTGTTATCAGAAAGTGATTAAAAAAGACGGCTAGCTGGTGTGATGTAATGGAGACAAGAGTTAACATTCTTGTTGCTTTCCAGTGCTGGAGACAGCTCTTGGTGAGTAAAGGAATGTGGTTTGAACTCGCAACGTTTGCCTTAGCTGCTAACGCTAGCTATGTAGCAATAGCAAAACTTACAATTAACTCCTTTAAAGTTCATACTTAAGTCCATAGTGAAATGTGATGAGAAACTGTCATTTATCCAACAAAAAACAGCCCAAGGCCCCACATTACAGATGTATTTAGAAAAAGCAAAGGTACTCACTGGAATCTGTCTTCTCTGGATTCTCTCAGCATGATGAAAACAAACAGTCCCACTTCGGTGTTGAGAGAGAATGACACAACTTTGTCCAACATGACAACAAAACCCTAAAGAAAACAGAAAACACTTATGACTGCTGGAATTCCAGTCGAGAAGTTCATTACCGTCAACATAATAATCTGCACTTATTACTATTAGCGTTTGTGTTATTTACCCTGGGATCACACACTGACACGATAAAGATGACACCAAATCCAAGCAGTGACATGAATCCTTTAGCCATGCTGGAAGAAAACAGAGGAGCATATAATCAGCTTAATGAGTCGACATTAACATCTGAAAAGTGTTTTTCAGATAAATCATACGTCACGCACAGATCCTCCTCTTCATTTATGTGAAGGGAGACAGATTCAATAATGAACCAGCCAGTAAACAGCCTGTGTAATAGGCAGTGAAACTTTGTGCCTGAAGCAAACAGTGTAATACAGTTTTTAATGTTTGCTTTAAACCATGATTATGATGAGACAGTAACATTTTTCAAATAAGCAATAACTTCCCTGCAGTATGATATGATTTGTGCAATGTTTGTTGGAAGGTAAAATAACAGCTTTTGAAGTGTTGGAGTTTTTTTAGCTCAAACATTTGGATTTTGATGTACCAACTTTTTTGGGGGTAGTTTGAAGAGCTTTTCAACTCATGGCACAAATTAGATGTACAAACTGGAAAGTAAAACAATGTGAGTTACAAGAAAAAAACTTCAGTGGAGTGGACTGGTGGAGACAACAGCTCAAAGGGCCCTACATATACTGTCACATTGTCTTTGGAGTGAGCATTTATGTAGTAATTGGGAGAAGAGAAAGACAGTAGACAACATTTATGCTCCAGATAAAATCCAGATACGATTTAATACACTTTCTATTATGCTTAATGAGTCTTCATTAGATCACAGATCTGATTGCAATTTGTCTTGGTCAAGGCCAGCCCTGCTCCAGCCCAGACAGTGGTGATAATGCTTTTTTGTAACCGCTACAAAAATACCAGAGGAAAAAATAGAATTAAAGCCTTGTGGTTGTATACCTCCACCAACCAGCCAAGTTGGAGGAACTGTGGTCACAGTCTCTGCTTCCTGAGTTACGGCACTGAAAAATGAAAGTGCATTATGAACATTTTGATGTCACAGTGACGTTAAACTTTGATCATTTGGATATAAAATGTCATCACTTCATTTGATCCTTTTTTATCATTTTATAGATATTTGGGTTAAAATTACGTTTCATGCCTTACTATACTATGACGTTTTTTTTACATTTTTGTGACTTACTTTACTATGACGTTTTTTTTTAACGTTTTTATGACTTAATATACAATGACGTTTTTTGACATTTTTTAGCCTTACTATGCTATGACGTCTATACGCCTTACTATAGTATGATGTTTTTTGACATTTTTTTGCCATACTATACTACGATGTTTTTTGACATTTTTTTTGCCATACTATACTATGACGTTTTTTGACATTTTTTAGCCTTAATATACTATGACGTTTTTTGACATTTTTTAGCCTTACTATGCTATGACGTCTATACGCCTTACTATAGTATGATGTTTTTTGACATTTTTTTGCCATACTATACTATGATGTTTTTTGACATTTTTTAGCCTAACTATATTGTGACGTTTATACGCCTTACTATACTATGATGTTTTTTGACATTTTTTAGCCTAACTATATTGTGACGTTTATACGCCTTACTATACTATGATGTTTTTTGACATTTTTTAGCCTAACTATATTGTGACGTTTATACGCCTTACTATACTATGATGTTTTTTGACATTTTTTAGCCTAACTATATTGTGACGTTTATACGCCTTACTATACTATGATGTTTTTTGACATTTTTTAGCCTAACTATATTGTGACGTTTATACGCCTTACTATACTATGATGTTTTTTGACATTTTTTAGCCTAACTATATTGTGACGTTTATACGCCTTACTATACTATGATGTTTTTTGACATTTTTTAGCCTAACTATATTGTGACGTTTATACGCCTTACTATACTATGATGTTTTTTGACATTTTTTAGCCTAACTATATTGTGACGTTTATACGCCTTACTATACTATGATGTTTTTTGACATTTTTTAGCCTAACTATATTGTGACGTTTATACGCCTTACTATACTATGATGTTTTTTGACATTTTTTAGCCTAACTATATTGTGACGTTTATACGCCTTACTATACTATGATGTTTTTTGACATTTTTTAGCCTAACTATATTGTGACGTTTATACGCCTTACTATACTATGATGTTTTTTGACATTTTTTAGCCTAACTATATTGTGACGTTTATACGCCTTACTATACTATGATGTTTTTTGACATTTTTTAGCCTAACTATATTGTGACGTTTATACGCCTTACTATACTATGATGTTTTTTGACATTTTTTAGCCTAACTATATTGTGACGTTTATACGCCTTACTATACTATGATGTTTTTTGACATTTTTTAGCCTAACTATATTGTGACGTTTATACGCCTTACTATACTATGATGTTTTTTGACATTTTTTAGCCTAACTATATTGTGACGTTTATACGCCTTACTATACTATGATGTTTTTTGACATTTTTTAGCCTAACTATATTGTGACGTTTATACGCCTTACTATACTATGATGTTTTTTGACATTTTTTAGCCTAACTATATTGTGACGTTTATACGCCTTACTATACTATGATGTTTTTTGACATTTTTTAGCCTAACTATATTGTGACGTTTATACGCCTTACTATACTATGATGTTTTTTGACATTTTTTAGCCTAACTATATTGTGACGTTTATACGCCTTACTATACTATGATGTTTTTTGACATTTTTTAGCCTAACTATATTGTGACGTTTATACGCCTTACTATACTATGATGTTTTTTGACATTTTTTAGCCTAACTATATTGTGACGTTTATACGCCTTACTATACTATGATGTTTTTTGACATTTTTTAGCCTAACTATATTGTGACGTTTATACGCCTTACTATACTATGATGTTTTTTGACATTTTTTAGCCTAACTATATTGTGACGTTTATACGCCTTACTATACTATGATGTTTTTTGACATTTTTTAGCCTTAATATACTATGACGTTTTTTGACATTTTTTGCCATACTATACTATGACGTTTTTTTCCATTTTTTGCCGTACTATAATGATGTTTTTTGACATGTTTTAGCCTAACTATACTGTGGTGTTTATACGCCTTACTATACTATGATGTTTTTTGACATTTTTTTGCCATACTATACTGTGACGTTTTTTAAAATTTTTTGCCATACTATACTATGACGTTTATACGCCTTACTATACTATGATGTTTTTTGACATTTTTTCGCCATACTATACTATGACATTTTTTGCCATTTTTTGCCATACTATACTATGACGTTTTTTGCCATTTTTTAGCCTCCCTATACTATGACGTTTGTACGCCTTACTATACTATGATGTTGTTTGACATTTTTTTGCCATACTATACCATGACGTTTTTTGACATTTTTTTGCCATACTATACTGTGACGTTTTTTGAAATTTTTTGCCATACTATACTATGACGTTTATACGCCTTACTATACTATGACGTTTTTTGACATTTTTTTGCCTTACTATACTATGACGTTTATGCGCCTTACTATACTATGATGTTTTTAGACATTTTTTCGCCATACTATACTATGACATTTTTTGCCATACTATACTGTGACGTTTTTTGAAATTTTTCGCCTTACTATACTATGACGTTTTTTGACGTTATTTTGCCTTACTATACTATGACGTTTATACGCTTTACTATACTATGATGTTTTTAGACATTTTTTGCCTTACTATACTATGACATTTTTTGACATTTTTTACCATACTATACTATGACGTTTTTTTGCCATTTTTTGCCATACTATACTTTGACGTTCATACGCCTTACTATACTATGATGTTTTTTGACATTTTTTGCCTTACTATACTATGACGTTTATACGCTTTAATATAATATGACGTTTTTTGAATTTTTTTGCCATACTATACTGTGACGTTTTTTGAAATTTTTTGCCATACTATACTATGACGTTTATACGCCTTACTATACTATGATGTTTTTTGACATTTTTTCGCCATACTATACTATGACATTTTTTGCCATTTTTTGCCATACTATACTATGACATTTTTTGACATTTTTTGCCATACTATACTATGACGTTTTTTGACATTTTTTTGCCTTACTATACTATGACGTTTATACGCCTTACTAAACTATGATGTTTTTTGACATTTTTTGCCTTAATATACTATGACATTTTTTTACTTTCTATACTATGACGTCTATACGCCATACTATACTATGACGTTTTTTGCCATTTTTTAGCCTTAATATACTATGACGTTTTTTGAAATTTTTTGCCATACTATACTATGACGTTTTCTAGACGTTTTTAAGCCTGAATATACTATGACATCTATACGCCTTACTATACTATGACGTTTTTTGCCATACTATACTATGATGTTTTTTGACATTTTTTATCCTCACTATACTATGACGTTTATAAGCCTTACTATACTATGATGTTTTATGACATTTTTTCGCCATACTATACTATGACGTTTTTTGACATTTTTTGCCATACTGAACTATGACGTTTTTTGACATTTTTTTGCCATACTATACTATGACGTTTATACGCCTTACTATACTATGATGTTTTTTGACATTTTTTTGCCAAACTATACTATGACATTTTTTGCCATTTTTTTGGCATACTATACTATGACGTTTTTTGACATTTTTTAGCCTCACTATACTATGACGTTTGTACGCCTTACTATACTATGATGTTTTTTGACATTTTTTTGCCATACTGAACTATGACGTTTTTTGACATTTTTTGCCATACTGTACTATGACGTTTTTTGACATTTTTAGCCTCACTATACTATGACGTTTATACGCCTTACTATACTATGATGTTTTTTGCCATTTTTTGCCTTGCTATACTATGACATTTTTTGACTTTCCATACTATGACGTCTATACGCCATACTATACTATGACGTTTTTTGCCATTTTTTAGCCTTAATATACTATGACGTTTTTTGAAATTTTTTGCCATACTATACTATGACGTTTGTAGGCATTTTTTTGCCATACTATACTATGATGTTTTTTGCCATTTTTTATCCTCACTATACTATGACGTTTATACGCCTTAATATACTATGATGTTTTTTGACATTTTTTCGCCATACTATACTATGACGTTTTTTGCCATTTTTTGCCATACTATACTATGACGTTTTTTTGACATTTTTTAGCCTTAATATACTATGACGTTTTTTGCCATTTTTTTGCCATACTATACTATGATGTTTTTTGACATTTTTAAGCCTCACTATACTATGACGTTTATAAACCTTACTATACTATGATGTTTTATGACATTTTTTTGCCATACTATACTATGACGTTTTTTGCCATTTTTTGCCATACTATACTATGACGTTTTCTAGACATTTTTAAGCCTGAATATACTATGATGTTTTTTGACATTTTTTAGCCTAACTATACTGTGACGTTTATACGCCTTACTATACTATGATGTTCTTTGACATTTTTTTGCCATACTATACTATGACATTTTTTGACATTTTTTAGCCTCATTATACTATGACATTTGTACGCCTTACTATACTATGATGTTTTTTGACATTTTTTTGCCATACTACACTATGACATTTTTTGACATTTTTTAGCCTCACTATACTATGACGTTTGTACGCCTTACTATACTATGATGTTTTTTGACATTTTTTTGCCATACTATACTATGACGTTTTTTGCCATTTTTTGCCATACTATACTATGACGTTTTCTTGCCATTTTATGTACTGACGTTTTTTGACATTTTTTTGCCATACTATACTATGACGTTTATACGTCTTAATATACTATGATGTTTTTTGACATTTTTTTGCCTTAATATACCGTTTGTAAACTTTACTTTAATATTACTTACTGTTAAACTTGAGGGTAGTACAGTGGTTAGAGGTGTTACCTTTCATTCCAAGGATCGATGGTTCAAGTCCTGGTTAGGAATATCTTGTGTGATGCTTTTTGACATTTTTTTGCCTTAATATACTATGATGTTTTTTGACATTTCCTGCCTTACTATACTATGATGCCTATGTGTTTCACTATACTCTGACGTTTGTAAAGTTTCCATTATTATGGCTTACTGCTAAGCTTGAGGGTAGTACAGTGGTTAGAAGTATTGTCTTTCATTCCAAGGGTCGATGGTTCAAGTCCTGATTAAGAATATATTGTGTGATGTTTTTTGACATTTTTTTGCCTTAATATTCTATGACGTTTTTTGACATTTCCTGCCTTACTATACTATGATGCCTATGTGTTTCACTATACCCTGGCGTTTGTAAAGTTTCCTTTATTATGGCTTACTGCTAGACTTGAGGGTAGTACAGTGGTTAGAAGTATTGCCTTTCATTCCAAGGGTCGATGGTTCAAGTCCTGATTAGGAATATATTGTGTAACGTTTTTTGACATTTTTTAGCCTCACTATACTATGACGTTTATACGCCTTACTATACTATGATGTTTTTTGACATTTTTTTGCCAAACTATACTATGACGTTTTTTGCCATTTTTTTGGCATACTATACTATGACGTTTTTTGACATTTTTTAGCCTCACTATACTATGACGTTTATACGCCTTACTATACTATGATGTTTTTTGACATTTTTTTGCCAAACTATACTATGACGTTTTTTGCCATTTTTTTGGCATACTATACTATGACGTTTTTTGACATTTTTTAGCCTCACTATACTATGACGTTTATACGCCTTACTATACTATGATGTTTTTTGACATTTTTTTGCCAAACTATACTATGACGTTTTTTGCCATTTTTTTGGCATACTATACTATGACGTTTTTTGACATTTTTTTGCCATACTATACTATGACGTTTTTTGACATTTTTTAGCCTCACTATACTATGACGTTTATACGCCTTACTATACTATGATGTTTTTTGACATTTTTTTGCCAAACTATACTATGACATTTTTTGCCATTTTTTTGGCATACTATACTATGACGTTTTTTGACATTTTTTAGCCTCACTATACTATGACGTTTGTACGCCTTACTATACTATGATGTTTTTTGCCATTTTTTATCCTCACTATACTATGACGTTTATACGCCTTAATATACTATGATGTTTTTTGACATTTTTTCGCCATACTATACTTTGACGTTTTTTGCCATTTTTTGCCATACTATACTATGACGTTTTTTGACATTTTTTAGCCTCACTATACTATGACGTTTGTACGCCTTACTATACTATGATGTTGTTTGCCATTTTTTTGCCATACTAAACCATGACGTTTTTTGCCATTTTTTTGCCATACTATACTGTGACGTTCTTTGAAATTTTTTTGTCATACTATACTATGACGTTTATACGACTTACTATACTATGATGTTTTTTGACATTTTTTGCTATACTATACTATGACGTTTTTTGACATTTTTTTGCCTTACTATACTATGACGTTTATACGCCTTAATATACTATGATATTCTTTGACATTTTTTCGCCATACTATACTATGACGTCTTTTGACATTTTTTGCCATACTATACTATGAAGTTTTTTTACATTTTTTGCCATACTATACTATGACGTTTTTTGCCATTATTTTGCCATACTATACTATGACGTTTATACGCCTTACTATACTATGATGTTTTTTGCCATTTTTTGCCTTACTATACTATGACATTTTTTGACATTTTTTGCCATACTATACTATGACGTTTTTTGCCATTTTTTTGCCATACTATACTATGACGTTTATACGCCTTACTATACTATGATGTTTTTTGCCATTTTTTGCCTTACTATACTATGACATTTTTTGACATTTTTTGCCATACTATACTATGACGTTTTTTGAAAATTTTTTGCCATACTATACTATGACGTTTTTTTACATTTTTTTGCCATACTATACTGTGACGTTTTTTGAAATTTTTTGCCATGCTATACTATGACGTTTTTTGACATTTTTTTACCTTACTATACTATGACGTTTATACGCCTTAATATACTATGATGTTTTTTGACATTTTTCGCCATACTATACTATGACATTTTTTGCCATTTTTTGCCATACTATACTATGACGTTTTTTGACATTTTTTGCCATACTATACTATGACGTTTTTTGACATTTTTTTGCCTTACTATACTATGACGTTTATACGCCTTACTATACTATGATGCTNTGATGTTTTTTTGCCATTTTTAGCCATACTATACTATGACGTTTTTTGACATTTTTATGCCATACTATACTATGATTTTTTTTGCCATTTTTATGCCTTCCAATACAATTTCATTTGATTCCTTACCATATTATGACGTTTTTATGACCTTTTATGCCTTAATATACTATGA
>NW_019174576.1:3207354-3250155 GCF_002260705.1 Seriola dumerili | reverse complement strand
TTTTTGACATTTTTTCGCCATACTATACTATGACATTTTTTGACATTTTTTGCCATACTATACTATGACGTTTTTTGACATTTTTTTGCCTCACTATACTATGACGTTTATACGCCTTACTATACTATGATGCTTTTTGACATTTTTTCGCCATACTATACTATGACATTTTTTGACATTTTTTGCCATACTATACTATGACGTTTTTTGACATTTTTTTGCCTTACTATACTGTGACGTTTTTTGAAATTTTTTGCCATACTATACTATGACGTTTTTTGACATTTTTTTGCCATACTATACTATGACGTTTATACGCCTTAATATACTATGATGTTTTTTGACATTTTTTCGCCATACTATACTATGACGTTTTTTGACATTTTTTTGCCTCACTATACTATGACGTTTATACGCCTTACTATACTATGATGCTTTTTGACATTTTTTCGCCATACTATAGTATGACATTTTTTGACATTTTTTGCCATACTATACTATGACGTTTTTTGACATTTTTTGCCATACTATACTATGACGTTTTTTGACATTTTTTTGCCATACTATACTATGACTTTTATACGCCTTACTATATTATGATGTTTTTTGACATTTTTTCGCCATACTATACTATGACATTTTTTGACATTTTTTGCCATACTATACTATGACGTTTTTTGAAATTTTTTGCCATAATATACCATGACGTTTTATGACATTTATTTGCCTTACTATACTATGACGTTTTTTGCCATTTTTCTTGCCATACTATACTATGACGTTCATACGCCTTACTATACTATGATGTTTTTTGACATTTTTTTGCCATACTATACTATGACGTTTTTTGACATTTTTTAGCCTCACTCTATTATGATGTTTATACGCCTTACTAGACTAAGATGATTTTTGTGCCTTACTATACTATGACGTTTATACACCTTAATATACTATGATGTTTTTTTACATTTTTTTGCCATACTATACTATGACGTTTTTTGACATTTTTTAGCCTCACTCTATTATGATGTTTATACGCCTTACTAGACTAAGATGATTTTTGACATTTTTTTGCCATACTATATTATGACTTTTTTTTAACATTTTTTGCCATACTATACTATGACGTTTTTTTGACATTTTTTTGCCATACTATATTATGATGTTTTTGCCATCTTTTTGCCATACTATACTATGACGTTTATACGCCTTATCATAGTATGATGTTTTTTTGCCATTTTTTTGCCATACTATTCTATGATGTTTTTTTGACATTTTTTAGCCTTAATATACTATGACGTTTTTTGACATTTTTTAGCCTCACTCTACTATGATGTTTATAAGCCTTACTATACTATGATGTTTTTGCCATCTTTTTGCCATACTATACTATGACGTTTATACGCCTTATTATACTATACATTTTTTGCCATTTTTTTACCATACTATACTATGACGTTTTTTTAACATTTTTTTGCCATACTATACTATGACGTTTTTTGACATTTTTTTGCCTTACTATACTATGAGGTTTATATGCCTTACTATACTATGACCTTTTTTGCCATTTTTTTGTCATACTATACTATGACGTTTTTTGACATTCTTCAGACATACTATACTATGACGTTTATACGCCTTATTATACTATGATGTTTTTTGTCATTTTTTCGCCATACTATTCTATGACGTTTTTTTTACATTTTTCAGCCTTACTATACTATGATGTTTTTTGACGTTTTTATGCCTTACTATACAATGACGTTTTATGCCTTACTATACTATGACATTTTTTGATTATTTTATGTCATAATATACGATGACGTTTTATGCTGTACTATACTGTGACATTTTATGCCTTACAATACCATGACTTTTTTGGCATCTTTATGCCTTTTTTTTTGCCTCACGATCCTATGTCGTTTCATGCCTTACTATGCTATGTTGTTTTATGACATTTTTATGCCTTACTATTCTAAGACATCTTTTGATGTTTTCATGCTTTACTACACTATGATGATTTTAGAATTTAATTTGCCATATTATACTATGACGTTTTATGCCTTACTATACTATAACGTTTTTTGGCATTTTTATGCCTTACTATTCTGTGACATTTTATTTCTTAATATACAGTACAATGATGTTTTTTTGACATTTTTCTGCCTTACTGATAATTTTTGACATTTTAATGCCTTACTATACTATGTCATCTTTTGATGTTTTCATGCCTTACTATATTATGACGATTTTTGATTCTTTTTATGCCTTACGATCCTACGACGTTTCATGCCTTACTATACAATGATGATTTTTGACATCTTTATCCCTTCGATATTATGATGATTTTCAATTTTTTTGGCATCTTCATTCCTTACTATACAATGACTTTTTTTGGCAACTTCATGCCTTACTGTCCTATAACGTTTTTTGACATTTTTATGCCTTAATATAGAATGATGTTCACAGGCTCTCCTTCATTCCACTCTTTCACTCATGTAATGATCATTCAGTGGCTCCACTGATCGGGGATCAGATAACAACTACTGTATGACTGAACATGTTGAAATCACTGGTACCACTTCTCATTGTGTTTTTTAAGTTAACAACAGCTAATTTCAGTGTAACATCAGCTGCCATTATCAAAGGAGACACACCCTGTAAAGGTTACTTCGAAAGACCAAAGACTGACTGTAGTTACACTTTGAAACATAATGCATGCATCTTAGAGAGACATACAGGATGTTTTGACGCTATTTCAACATTGAACAGAAACTACAAGAGGCAAATGAGAACATGCCACATAAGTGAATAGGAGAGTGAGGGAGATATCAGTCCAGCCTGGTCTGTTCACACCCACACAGTCCTGAGGTCTAAGTGGAGGAATGAGTGAAAAAACCTGTGTAGGTGTGGAGCCTTTAAACTGCTTGACATGCAGAAACTATCTGCTCCATTCTACATGCCTTCATCATGGATATCATTTGAACATGACCATAGGTGTAACTAACACCATTAATAATGACTGTATTCCATGTTGGTGTGTCAGTTCCAGTTCTTTTCTTTGAACACATCCATATAGCGCCACGTGGTGTTTTGAAAGTCATACAGTAACCATGCACATCTAATGATAATGCCATGATAATGATAAAAAAAATCTCATTCAAAATAAAAAGTTATTTAAGAAAGGTTAAACAATCAGCTTCTGTTCAGAAATGTACACAAAATTTTGTGTATCACCGGCTGATGTTGAGCCTGGCACACTGACCCTTAAGATGGTGTGAGCTCCCTCTAATTTCCTGACAGTTTGTGACATTAACCATCACATCAGGCCACATTTTTCATCCTTTAAAGGCTCCACCAAATGAAACACTAAGGCTTCTCTCCCCTCTTATCTATTGTCACCCCTCACCTTCGTGCTGAGCAGACGTGCTGTTTGTTTGGTAGGTTTCGCTCCCAGGCTTTAGACAGCCACTCCAGTCGTCTGCTCCACATCGAGCTCACCAGACCATCAACTGGAGGAAAACACAACCAGTCAATGCAAACATTCATAATCATCTACATTACCAGCCCATCTACTGTCTAGCACATTAAAGTAAAACAACAATTTTCTTTGAATCCAAATTGTCTCTGTGGTAGCAACGTCAAGTGTAACAGAGGAGCAGAGTGAGTTATTGAATGACACTCAGACAGGCGTAAACTTACTTGTGTGTTTCATGGCAGATCCCATCACCAGGAAGGACACAGTGACGCTGATGGCTATAAACACCTGGATCAGCTCAGCCACCCAGGAGTATGCCCTGTAACGTTCATTAATAATCTGCATGGGTTGGTGGGGAGGGTGATGGACGATGGTGGAGATTAAAAATGAGGACACAAAGAAGAAGGGAGGCATGTTTTTTCATACTTTAGCACCTAAGTCTTTACACTGATAGGAATACATTTTAACAGTATGTTGCTGCTATGATAATTCACTATATTGGAATTAATTGTAAAACATGTTTTATGTGTTAAAATGACACAAGACTGTGTGTCATTATACAGGTTATTGTTCTGGCCTAATGTTTTTCACTGATTAGCTTCCTGATTAAAGTTGTGCTCATCACTGAAATCACAACTTCAGTTGGAATGAAGACCTGCTGACTTGTAGCTGTTCAACTGCATAAAGTTTAGTTTCATGACAGACACAATTAACTTGGACTCTATCTGCACCAGAGAGTCTGAGGGTGAATTTGTAAAGCATGTGTGGGCCCGAGTCCCATTTTGGAGTTAGTTGATAAGATGTGTGGATTTTTACATAAAAATCTTACACAGCGTTGCCCTGAGCGAGATCAGGCCAGGCCAGCCCCAGTGTGCACTCTCTGACTACCAATTAGTTTGTCAGCCAGGCCCAGCCAGCCACTACAGCTAATTGCTGCATGTTTCCATTTACCATCCAAGTAAGTTGTTAGCTGGGGGACTTGTTAGCTAGAAGCACTGTTTCATGTATAATTGAATGCGAACGCACTCAGATCACATCTCGCCAGATAATGGTTTCACCACAAACCATTATCTGGCCCTGCATGTGCTGCACATACCATATACTATCTATTGTACAGCGACTCTTTAGTCAGTTGGTGCGTAGTGTAGGCATTGCAGTAGTTTCACATGCAGCCTGAGCATACTGTGACTAGGAAATATCAATATGGTGTATTCACTGTGGTACAGCATCGGTGATGCTGCCATATACAGTATGTCACCTATCAGGTGACATATTATTATCACATATACATCCTCTGAATATATGAAGACATAAGTTTATAACATATATGTGCATATATTAAAAAATATATTTAATTCATATATGCAAGTTTATTAAAACAACATATATATGAAAATTCTACATGCTTATATATGTTTTTCTTATTAATTTCCCATCAATTTAAAACATGTCTATCTTCCCATTGTGGAAAAATGGTCTCAGACTTTTGGAATCCACTGTATATAATATCAACATATATTGACAGGCTTTGGGATGTACATTTATGTAACATATGTCCACAACATAAGCATAAATACATAAACATACATATTTGTATGGGCTAGACATATATGTCAATATATGAACGTTTTCCAATTTCTAATGGGTTTTGTATATAACTTTTGTGCATTATTTTACATGTTCATATATATTTCTATTATATATGGAAATTCAATATATGTATTGCATTTGCGTATGGGGTTTGACTCTTAAGAGTTTTCAGATGGTTTACAGATCGATTCTCACCAGAATGATAACCATTATTGGTCATGACACATACACACACAGTGGAAACAAATATTTGAGCACCTCATCGTTTTAAGATTTAAATATTTAAGCTCAAATATTGTAAGTTAATCAAAAATGTGTTGTTGCACAGTAAAAGTATAATAGTAGTTGTAGATCAGTTGTTAAATCATACCAACATAATTGGTCCTTAATCTCCTTCATTCCTTAATCATACATCCTGTATTTTTACTACCCACTACACTGGTAAATAGTTAGTTAGTTTACAGATATTATCATGGCAGCTTGACACCAAACACTTTGCAGTGTAGGCCTGCTAGTGAAATATCCATGACTCTATAGCATTTAGATGTAGCCTGGTATTGGTTTTTATTATTATTTCTGCACTACATTTCCTTTTGTTACCATTACTGCAGACATCATTGTGATGGTCATAAAGTGGAGACAAAGAGGGTCATTGTTGTTACATTAATCACCTGAGACCTGATTTTTTCCCCAATAGGCTTACCATCAGTTCAGCTGATAAAATGTTATATGTGATTATATGTGCCAGTCCTGTTAGGTTTCATTTTGGTGTGGGTTTAGGTTAGAGTGAAGACACCAGATCCTATGACCCTTTGTGGGTTGGTCTATGTGGCTTCTCTTCTCAGCCCATCAGCCTTCCGTTCTTCTGTTTGTGCCATTAATTATGCCTTTTTTTTCATTGTTTGTCCATTAATAAACAGAGGGGTTTCTGCTGCAAGCGGTGTGTAAGCACTCAGTCCAAACTGACTCCATCCTCCTCCTCCAGCATCACCACCCTCAGAACCACCTGTCTTGTATGCACCACAGCTCCTGAGGTGCTAAGGACACCCAGTTGGCCAAACAGTCTTCTCCAAGCTGACTCACATCGTTAAGTCAAGGGACAAAAATAGTTTTCAAGTGGGCCCCATGAGAGTTCAGGAAGAAAACAGTGTTTTTTTTTTAAAAAAGAAGGGAAAAAAAGACATTTATTTGATTTCTCTCACCCACAGTAGCTCTATATGTCCATAATGAAACTGAAACACTGCTACACCTTTCACATACATAGGATATCTACGTGCTTTTGCTCTAGAAGACAATTCCCCACTCACGTGAGAGTCTTGAGTAGCTCCACTGTCTGTGGGGGAATTCCCTGGTATTTATGTGATGTAAAAATGACAAAGGTTAAAACACCTACCTGAGTGTGGAGTCTTACCTTAGTCAGTGGAATGGTTGCAATCTCTCCTGCTTTCTCAGACCTGAGGGGGATACAAACACATACAAGAGAAGAGAAAAGGTAGTTTATCTGTCTTTCCTCCCTCGGGCACTACTGAATCACTGAGCAAAGCAAATCTTTAGCCAAGCAGAAGCTGATGTTAAACAGCTGTAATGCCACTTCACCTGCAGCACACTGACAACTTATTCCTCTTTTAACATTGTTGTTGTCTTTGCTCTCTGCCATTCACATGTCAGTGTCAGTGTGTCAGTTCAAATGGAGACATAAAATACTGAACAAATAATTCACGTCATAATTCTGTCATTAAACATGGTTACCATGTCGCATTTCCAGAAAATTGTGTAAAACATGTTCATTTCAACAGAGCAATTGAATCAGAGAGCAACACCTAATTAATGGGAGATTTCCTCCCTATTTCCAAAGGTGGTGAACTTTTATTTTTTGAAGAAAAAAGCAAAAAAACAATAGGAGTGACACAATGAGAGTGGCTTACAACACACACAAACACATAATGTAAAATCATAAAAATGTGTTACTATTAACAGAAACTGGTTCTCACAACCATGAAATAAATGTTGAGTAGTTTATGTGGCTTGAGAAACTACATCCTTGTTCACTTGCTGCCTCCGCCCTCGGAGGGTTCATCTCACAGAAGTCCACTTTAGTTTTGGAGAAGTGGAACATCACATAACACAGCGAGAGGGATTCCCCTCCGGAGGAAGTGCAGAGAGGGAGCAAATGAGGGCTTGTTAAACCACTACAGAAGTGCAGTTAGATTTTTGTGCAGCCTATTTACAGTGAGTTAGAGTTGGGTTATAGGAAAACAACAAAATCACAAAACTGCACACTCAAACCTGCAGTATTTTCTCTAAATGTTAAAATGGCAAAACCTGGCTCTGGCAATGTGTTATGTTATAATCCCTGCTGAGCTGAGCCTTGTGTAGGCTTGTGGGGTGTGAGTAGGTTTTATATAATGCTATAATGCCTCTAATCAAGTTCTACACACATCTCAAGGATAATTAAAGCAAAGAGTTTGCACTCTACCACAGTAAGGGTCTGCATACTTTTGTAAATGACAGATTTCAGTCTGTGATTTTTAATACATTTGTAAAAAATTCTGGAAGATGTTTGTCATCATGGGTTATTGAGTGCAGACTGATGGGCAAAAATGTCAGTTTTATCCAAATTAAATCCACAACACAAAGTCTGGAAAAAGTGAAGGGGTCTGAATACTTTATGTATCCACTGTATTCAATTCAATCACAAGGCTAAAGTTTGGTTTTATACAAAATCTCTCTGTTCCTTTACATTTACCACAGTAATCATCATTTATAAAAGGCTGCCCTCTACATGAATTAATCTTCATTAACACTGATATATATAGTATATAGAGCCTGTATCTCTCTCTTTCTCTGGTAGCCGGCCAGCTCCCAGGCTGCAGAGGGATCTCCTGGGGAGATACAAGAATACTACAGTGCGGGATATATTGTCCTTAATATTAAATGAGGCACAAATGGTAGTAAAACATATGGCAGGCCAGGGCTAAAACTATGAATCAGTGTTTCCATTTTAACTTTAATTTTGGCCATTTGTCTGCTCCTGCTTTAATGTGTTGTAGGTTTCATTACTTCTTTCCCCTGTTTTCCGTTGCAGCCAAATGAACACAACCAAAATCTTCACTGGAACAGGAAGTGAGAAGAAGTGAAAGGAGATGAAGTAAAAGAAAAACAAAACGAAACATGAGCTTATGATGCAAACAGCACTGGTGCACAGTGTGTGGATGACATCTGTTACACAGCCAGTGTGTCCTGCATGGGTGCATGGTTTTATTGCTCACTCACAAGGGCTGGGCAAAATGACCAAATAAATATCATGATAACATCATTGTACACATATGAAGGTGAATCAGTCATTCCAAAACTTTAACCCACAACAGTCTATACAACTACTGGTCAGACTGCTGTAGAATTTGGTATACTGATACTGATGCTTCGTAGAGGATAAGCCCTGAGGCTTTCATGACAATCCTTCCTACAGCTGCTTAGATATTGTTTAGTCTGGCCAACAATGCCATCGGTAAAACCACACCCCTATCATGGCTAAAAAATTAAATGGCCTTGGATTTGGTGAAGGGCGCACAATGACGTGTATTGAGCTCATAACACAAATTTTGGTTAGTTAGTCCAATAGTTTGGTTGGAGAGAAGTAACTGGACAAATATTCAATAAATAGCCATTACATTTTGCACAGACATTCATAGTCTCAAGAAGATGTATCCTAATGACTTTGGTGATCTCCTGACTTTTCATCTCGTGCCACAAAGAGGTGACATTACTGATTTAGATTGAAATGTCTCAACAGCTAATATGGGATTGCCATAAAATTCCCAGAATGCTCCTGTGGCACCATCATCAGATCATTTCCTTTTCATTTGTCCGATATTTTGGTTTTTGACGAGATATCTGATCGAGAATGTCAACATACTGACTGGTGTTGTGGCCGGTGTGACATCACCGCAAGATGGTCTCCAGTTTTGATACGACTTGAAACTCATACTGCACCTCGCATTTATATCAATGACAGTGATTAGATAATACAAACACAATACAGTTCAACATCACCACAAACTCTAACCCCCAAAACGTCCATTAAGTTGAATTAACACATCTTTAAAACTTCAACAAAGTGAAAGATTATAAACTTCACAAAGGTTATAACACTGTATCAGATAACATTAGTTTGGCTCAGTGTCGCTACTAGACTGGTAGCTGAGTTTATAGTTTTCATCTAATACACAATATAGGCCACATCCAAATGCTTACTTAGTACCATAGGAATATTACAGTTATTCCTTTAGATAACAAGATTATTAATATATTATCACGTAAATAAATTTGTTATCCTCAGATAAAAAGACTATTAACCACCGATCATGAGATGAAAGGATTAAAATAATAATTGTATCCACAGCTTCTCTCACCTTCTGTAAAAAGCCAGGGGTTCAATATAATGCGTTGAATAGCACATTAACTGAACAGGAGGGTTGTAAGATAATGAAATGTTAGAGTTATGAAGTATAAAATTATTCCATGTTTTTATTACTGAGCATCCCTTTGCCAGATAATATTAAAAATACTGTCGTTTACAGGTAAGAAACTAGAACCACAGAGAAGGAATCAACAATAGGTTTATTTTTTGCAAAAAGTTTCAGAAAATCCTCAGAGAATTATTCCTACTAGTGTTAATCTACTAAACTCTCTAAGACATTGAGTGAGTATGTGTGTACGGGTGTGACAGCGACTGTTATTGTATTTTTTCCACAAAGCATAATGTTAGGTATTGCTTCATGAAGCATCTAATGGGATCTGAATTAACAACATCCCAGCAATATCTCACATCTGCCTCAGTCTTTAATTCCTTTCCTTCTCTTTCACTCTCTTCCTCTTCAGCTGCCGTACCGCAGCGGCTGCTCAGCCAGTGGGTTTTATAGTCTGCATGGGCTGTGACATGCTGAGTCACAGCAGGGGGATCAGGGAGACAAAACTAATTAAGAGGACAAGCAACAGCAAAGACACAACACTGTATGCATCATTTATGGTGTTTCAAATCACCAAAGCTAATAAGCCTCATACAGTCAGGAAACAGCTTTTGTCGCCGGCTTTGAGCAAACGCTGTGAAAAGGAAAAAAAAAAAAAAAGCTTCAGGAATATCGGCAAATGTTCCATTTTCAGATACAAATGGAAAAGCAAGAGATGTGAGATGTGTGTGTGTGTGTTTGTGCTCCAACGTGATGATGTTATGCACATGCCAAAGCACTGCTTTCTGTGATAGACCAACTGGGTGTGAAACTACTGAGAACTGACTGACAAACAGGATGAAGAGGGCAGCTATCAGCAGACTGTATAAATAACTTCATAATTGCAGAGTTTTCAGGGGACCAGTTGTGTGGGTTTATGTGATGAGCAGCTGTGATGACAAGAAGGAGAGTGGGTTTATCACACTGGAGAGGGAGATTCCTCTGTCTGCATTTTACCATGTCTTTTCTCCACTGAGGCTGCTGCCACTGAGAACAACATCCTCAGTTTAAGGAAATGTTAGTCAGCAATTGACCCTTCGCTACGCCTTTAAATACTGTTGAGCTTTCCAGTGTAACACATTTGCAACTTGCACATTTACAATAGTCATGGAGGCAGATATACTACTTTAAAATTCAGTGTACTTTTTGAAACTGAGGGTTTTTAACAGAAGACAGAAGTAGACAAAGCTAACTTGCTGACTGAAGAAAATAAACTGTTGCTGATAGATTTTATTAACTGTAGCTAGCTAACTAACATTAAATGGATTCATTAAAAACGCCCTCTCCAGCAGACTCATAGGAGAACAAGAAAACTGTAAAGGGCCTTCTTATGGTGCAAAAAAGATCCAAGGGTAAAGCTCACAGCATCCTCACCAGTAGATGATGACACACACACACACACACACACACACACACACACACACACACACACACAAAATCAGTTGCATCTTAGGGCTTAAAACTTAGAAAAATGATCCTGACTAAAGAAAAAAAAAAGGCAAAAATAAAAATTTCACTTGCCATTTAGGGCAAGTAAAGAAGTAAAGATGTTTTACTTGGACAAGCAATATAAAGGTCACATTTGCTTTATTGTTAGTATTTGTCAAACTATCGCATAAGAAAAGGACAAACTGATGAGTAACAAAGCCATCATAGACAAATCCCCTTAAAACCAGTTAAGAGGAGCACAGGTCTGTTAACTCTGATATAGCATGTGGGACTGGAGTTACATTGGCTTCCATGTTGCTGTGGATGTCAGTCCTGAACAGGGATTTTTCTAACTTAACCTGTGACTCCAGAAAAATATGTTCAGCTAATTGTATGCTAACTCTTGGCTGAAGTCTTGGTAGCTTAGTACTGTAGATAGCAAGTTAACTAGTCTTGCTAATCTTAGCAGCTGACGTTACACCTTTGTTCTATTATTTTTGGCTATAAAAATACAACACTTATGTGGAGAAATCCAACGCTTGACAGATTTCTGATTCCCTAATTTCAGTTGCCAGTCTGATGATCAGCATGAAGTAGCATAAGCAATTAACTTCAGCTTTATATAGAAATATTCATGGCAATATGGGCTGCTAAGTCTTCCACCTGTTGCTATGCGCTGATGACAGCTAGCTGTCCTGAGGCAAGGTGCTGACTCACTGTTTGACCTCTGAGAAGAGCTTTTTGCTGCATGCCTCTCAGACTGTGCAAAGTCCCAAGCTGGCACATCTGACACCTGTATTCACCTGAGTGCCCTGAATGAAAGCATGGATGGCTTCCCCTCATCCATTCTGATGAACAAGGATAAGGTTACAGCTCTCACAGGAGTGGACACACTCACAGGACAGTGCCGTGCGCTTTCATAGTCTAACCTTGGCGCTGAAACTATGAGAGATGCCATGTGTACTCTGCTGTCAAAAGCACTCTTATTTTAAATTCTGATTTGATGTATTTTTCTCCAGGTCCTTCAGTTTATAAGAAAGACAGACTGACAACCTATTTTTCTGCAAAAGGTGAGGGAGAACGGGACTGGATACCAAGGCCCTTTGGCAGAGGAAACATGCACATTAAAATTGATATTTTTGATTTTTCACTTTATTTCTTTTTCTGTCACTTAAGCATGTTGGAAGCTCTGAATAAAAAGGAGCATAAAAAGGAGAAAGACTGAAGGCAGAAGAAATAAAATGAAAGTAACAACTAACACTGTGGCTGTATTATTATGGCAAAAACTATAATCTTGATTATTGCTATTCTAAATTGTACGGTCATTATTAACAGTATTTTATTACCAGTATTCCTTCCACTCCCAAAAAGTATCATCATAATATTGATGATTGATCATAATATATGAAACCTTTCACTCTCTTTGGTTTTGTACTTTCAGGTATTCATAAAAGTGAGATGACTTATTGCAGCAAGTTTCCTGTGTGTGTGTGTGTGTGTGTGTGTGTGTAAGTGAGCGAAGTATTTCCTTTTATCAGCCTCAGCCTTGATCCACTCATCATACTAGATTCAGTGACATCTCTCGCATGACTGAAACAAACGATGCATGACTTTGAGCAGAATGAAGACCATTCCAGGCAATATATATTTTTAAAGTGTTTGACATCAATTATATTTCCAAATGAGAGAAGAAATGGATTGTGCAAGTTTATTTCTGTTTGCAGTTTTTGCTTTTTGCCAGTCATTGAATTTGACTTTATTTAAATTTTGCACAGCTTTTTGACACAGACTACTTAAAGAGACAAAATTAAAATCCCCTCTCACTGCTCAGAGTAGGATAAAAACTCCAAAAGCAAGACTAGCTGCAAGGAAATGTTCAGGCCCATCAAAGGAGATGAAATTAAGTGAAGACAGACTACCAACATTACCAACATCAGAATCGCACATTTACTACTCTTATTCTTATTCTTATTTGTAAAGTGAAACAAACAAAATTTCAACCAAAATGATCCTCTAGATGTTGTCTTTGAAAAAGCACAATTTGCTCCCAACCCTTTTGTATTATCATTATTATATCAGTAGGACTACAAAGATGTCAGAGAAGATATCCTATTCAACTACCTCTTTGACAGTAATTTGGCTTTGGTGTTGGTTTGGACTTAGTTTCACTAACTCATGAAGGATCAATTAATGACAATTAATTGTCTATCTAATCAATAGTTAATAAGAATAATAATAATGCAATTAGAAGCATTTCATTAATTTTGACATAGCCAGCTGTATATCCTATAATGCTGTAAACACTCAACAATTAAAAAGCTATTTAAAAGAGATTTGTAATCTTTTGCATAATATGAATCATTTTTGATTGGTCTCCATGCTGTGTCTTTGTTGGACAAGCCACTTGTGAAAGTGTCCAATAAGACATTACGGTTTAGCTGGATTTCATTAGTACAGTGGCAGCCTTGGGCATAATCAGGTGTAGTAGGCAGCAGTTTCAATTAAGCCTTTTGACAATTGTGCTCAGCACATCAGTCACGGTGTAACTGCGTACGCTCATAAGAGCAGATTGTATCACAACAAATGAAGTGTGTAAATCGTGGAAATGTGGTCACAGTGTAATTACAATGACATCAGTAACAATGAACATGAACAGACTTGTGTCCTGTCTCGATGCATGATGGGAAGCTTTTTTCTCACTCCTTCTCCTGGAGCACTACAGGATCTTAACTGCACTGTCTGTGATGCTTTTCATCCTCCCACAGCAGGGCCACCAGGGCTTTCAAAGGGATGTGTTGACCTTATGAGGCATTCTGGGGGTGTTTCTGTATGTAAATGAGCCTGTATGTGCACAAGCAAATGGATGTAGAACAGGTGAGATTTCTCATTGTTCATAACATGTAGTAGGATGTTACCAACAGCTTCTGTGCACATATTTAGACCTTGTTATATTCATGATTTGATAAATGAGAGCCCTGGACTGGACTAACGCAGTGTTGACAACAACCCTACACAACCTATCTATACTTGGACTCAGCAACAAGGTGGACAAAATCATCCAGTTATATTTTCCATGCAATTTTGGCCATCTCCCCAATCACCTTTACCTGAGCAGTGATGCTCCCCAAGAATCCCAAGTGTTTAGAAAACTGCAGGATGTCTAAAAGCAAATTGCTGTTCCTGATCCCACTGACAGAAGACATGAGGCTGATGGAGAGACTGAAAAATCCCCTGTCCTCACTTTCATTTTTGTTATTACCCCCTTCATCCTAACATGGCTTTAAAAAAACATAAAAACTCAAAAGATGAGGGGAACAAGGTTGAAGGATTGGGATTTGAGGCAGTATAACAACCATGTGCTCCTCACCAGATAAATATATATAAAAATATGAATTTTCCACTAGGGGGCAATGTTGTTCTATGGAAGCCACAGCTCTGACCGGCAGAGAGAGCAGAGTACCTGTCACAGAGGTTGTATTAGCCATGTGGGTCACAGAGGCTCTGCTTTTTAAAGAGATGAACAATGAACAGTGATGGGTAGGGGTGGAAGTGGGGGTGGGGGGGGGCGGGGGGGGGATAACAGAAATAAAAATTCATGCCAAGCAATCAGAATGAAAAACGGTTGTTCTGCAAATCAGAGGAATGAAGGAAGAATTAATGGGAAGGGACGGCCTGAGCCAGGGAGCTATTACAATTCAAGGATGCTTTGAAACAATTACATATTCAGTACAAGAGCTGCTAATTGTGCACATTCACACACTTCCCTGCTGATGTATCATTGCTGTCACCTTTGGGCTACAGTGTAATAGCATACTGTACGATTCTGATGACAAAAAGCTAACTTTGCATCAGAAATGGAAACCTGCTGCTGTTTTTATGGTCTAAGCGTGGGTGTGGATGATGTAATGGCACAGAATATAGCTCCATGCCTGCCAAATTATTTAAGGACTGGCCTGATATCACTGGATGTTATTTGATAATATGTCATTTTACTTAGATAATGGAGGATCATTTGGAATAGTAGCTTTGATAGGCTATGGTTCATCACTATCCTCTGCACCACCTTTTATTGAATCTGCCTTTAATCCCTTTAACAATTTAAACTCCAAAACAAACAAATGAGTCAGTGGAAACTGAGTTTTCAAATGTTTTGTCCACTGCTGTTTTCAAGATAAAGCATCTGCTAATGAAGATTGTGTGATATGTTTGAAAGCTCCACAACGAGCACGTAAGTAGACCTTAAGTTGACAATCTCTGTCAATTGCTGTATGACTGAACTTTTGACCTAAATCATAAACATTTCTGATGACAGATGGTTTGACTTTGAGTGGCATTTCATCAGAAGCACAGGATTTTCTATTGAGAAAAATATCATTTTGCCTTACAGCTGTGTTCTGGACAACCCAATATCAGTGGTTTGGCTTAGTCCCAAGATCATGTAAGGCCTTATGCCCATCAACCACACAGTTGTTGTATGTGACCTCTGGAGCATTAACTGTTTTATTTTGGTTCATTTGATCAGGTAATAGCAAAGTCCTTTGAACATCAGTATTCAATGTCTGGGCCCTTAATTAAAATAACAGTGGTGTGGTTCATAAAGTGAAAACTTAAATAAGTAGGCAATGAGGGCAAAAATAGTTATTCACATTACAGTGGAAAAACAAGCACCGCACAGTTTGGTGCAGTATTTATCACTGCATAACTCCTGCTGTACTTAAAGGGGGTATTTGTAAGTCTTCTCTGCCACAGAACGTGGTTTCTTGTCTCTCAGCTCTTGGTGAGAGAAATAAGTTTGATGCTGAACTTGCAACGTCTCTAAATTGGTAATAACAGCTGTTAATGCTAATGCTGCTATGTAGCAATAGCAATACTTACAAATAGTGCCTTTAACTGTGCCACCATATAGTAGCTACAATGCTAAAGTTTGAAGTTTTAATGCATTGCTGCTCTACGCTGTGCCATAGCAACACACTACATGCAGAGAGGTGCCTGCATAAGAAGTTTTCTGAAAATAATGTGAATATGCCTCAAATTAATTCTCAAATGCATATGGATGTCTTCTAGAAAGACAATCCTACAAATTCCTATTGGAACTGATTAAATACTCAATCAAAATATGTGTTACAGCAAAGATTCTTATCTAATGACAAATGTCCACTGCAGGCCGCAGTAAAGAATACAACTGTAGATGTAAATGCCTTGTCTTAATGTCTAACAATATGTTTGGCAGCAATAATTTACAGGCTGCAGAGGTAGGCTTGTGGTTAAACGACTGATGGTTATGATGAAAGACACAAAGCAGGAGAGGAAGACTCACTCCTCTAGTGAGATGTTGGAGTACAGCAGAGAGGGGGTGGAGGAATGAGGAACAGCTGGGCTGCTGGAGTCACGCTGAGTTGTCTCAACTGCCATCCACCTCTCTGGTAACGATGTCTGGGGAACAATTTCCAGCACTGCCCAGCACCTGAAACACACAAACCCACCCAGAGAAATTTACTAAATGACAAGTACCACAATGTGAATAAACGCATCTCATTTATCAGCAAACATATACCTCCATTCCTGTTATGGAATCTAATTTTTAAAACAAATTAATCCCCGTCACTAACTCTTTCCAAATCAGGATATAGCCTATACATTTAGTGACTCAAATAGGCCGTGACATATGCTGATCAAACTTTCAACACTTTAAAACCTGACTATTAAAAACCAAGTACTTTTTAAAACAATTCAAGCTTGTGAGCCCCAGTGATGTAATGTATGTGCTGTGTATTCAGCATTTTGTTTCTGAATCAATATGATACAGTTTTCCCACAGATATAAAGAGGTATAAAGCTAAGCGTACAAGGAGCTCTTAAATTGAAAAAAATAGCTGCCTACAGGCCTGATAGCAACTTTCTTATTTCGGTATGCTATTCTACGCATTATTTGATAGAGCATGTTTCAAATAGCTACTGTCTGATCCAATCACAGTGTATAGGGCTCTGTTTTTTATGACCGCCAAGGACAAATGGCTATAGCATTAATGGCTGTTCTGTGCCAACATGAAGATAAAGTATCATGATCCAAAAGACAACACCGCAAGTAATTGTACAATTTCCAAGATATGTACTTGCATGCATCTAACTTTTCTTGAGTGGAGGGGTCAGGATTAAATACATTTCATGATGTGAAAAAGATGGGGATTAAAACAGTATGTAGATGTATGTTAAACAGTTGAGATTAGTTACCAAAGGACCAAAAACAAGCTTCAGTTTCTTCCAGGAGGATGTTGCAAGACAGGGCCATTAGTCACAAAGATACACCACAGCCTCTAATCTAAAGTAAGACACACACTCTTGCTTAGTCACCACTGGCACCAGGCTGCAATAATCAACATTTTTATATGAACAATGGATCAAATGAATGTGTAATGTGAACAAGCCACAGAGAATTATCGCCTAACTCTGCAGTTCCCCTCAGCCTTTCAAAGTATTGTCACATTTTTCAGCTCACTGTTTTGCTTTTATGGCAAACAGCTTTACTTTTGTGATTCATTCTCACCACTCAGCAGTGGTGAGACATACAAGGAGCCCAGCACCAAACAGCAAAAAACAACAAAGTTAGTGACTAGCGGGTGAACATAGTAGAGCACTTAGTAGCTAAAAAGGGAGGTGGACAGAAACAAAACTCCAAATGAAGACTGCCATTGGTCTGTGTTTTCTAAATGTGTAAACAGGCAATAGTTAGCTAACATGTTAGCTAGTCAACAGCAGCTTAAGACAAGGCTGCCAACTCAACAACTCAAAAAGTTTCATGATCTCTAGCCAAATTTTCGTCTTGGATTCATCCAATGTAAAATTTGTGATTTTTAAGCGAAGGAAGAAGCAGTGCGTGCAACAACAAATCACTGCAATATGTGTTCTGCTGGAGCAGCCAATCACAGTGATTTTTTTCAGACCCACTATATCAAATGATTGTATACTGTAGGTGGTGGTAATGAGCCAAATGGTGCCGAAACGGAACAAATACATATATAAATAGTTCAACGGTCATTTGTTCAATTTTATGAATTTGTTGGGTCTTACTCCTGATCTGTCGATGCTAAAGCATGATAAAACATACTGTATCAGTCAAACCTCTAGCCATGCCTAATAGTTAGCGTTAGCTGCTAATTGACCACAGCTGTTAATAAAATGATTTTATACAGGATGTTACAGGATGCTCACTTCCTGTGATGAAGTGAGGAGCTTCAACAATGTAAGCAGGAGTTTGGTGGTCCTAGGCAGATTTCAGTTTTACTGGAGAACCCCTTTGAGACTTTTCAAGCGACTGCATAACATAATGGCAGTCTTCCAAGACTGGTTTTTCCTTTTTGAGAAGAGATTGTCACAAGGCTGACATGGAAACAGAGACGTAGTACTTTTAAAACCTCCCAAGGACGACATCGTGAATTAATTACACATTTATCAGCAAGACCAATCCACTCTAAACTGAAATTATTCATTGCTTTAGTTTTGACAGGTCACTGAATCATAAAACACGCTCAATCAAGAAAATGAGGTGCTCTTTGAAAACTGACAGTCTCATTCTTGATGATGATTTCATTCTAAACACAAACCTGCTGCAGATAGTAACACAGTTTTCACCCAATCACCAGGGTTACCGTATGTGTTGATAATTTTACTCCCTCCAACACCACAGCCCCCTCCTGTTCTAGTTTTCCTTTGCTCATGATAGTCCTCATGCTTGACTTTGGCATCCATTTCCTTGTGTATTATGTATACCCCCTCACTCAGTGCTGCGTATCTGCTGGGTTCTGTACTGTGTAGCCCTCAAGGTTTACTGTGCTCCCTGCTGAATCCCTTAGTGCTGGATTCTTTAGGGAAGAATTTCAAGAGCAAAGCTTCTTCAGAAAAAATACATCTGACTGTGTACATTTAGTGCATCGCTTCTATACTGGATACACTGTGTTTTGGTCCATCTAATGTAAGTTATCTTCAACCCTTAATTTTTAATGGTTATAAGTTTCAATATCAGTTACTACGTAAATAACTTGGTGCAGGAAATACCTCTGTGCCTGAGTAATACAATGTTTGTATCATTATGTACTTGGCTATGACCTTCAGTAAGCAATTATCATAAGGCAAAAAAAAACAAACAAAAAACCTGCAGTATGAACAAAAATCTATTTGAAACAACCTGAAGTTTACTTTGTGAAAACACCATTTTCTTGCTGAAATAATTCCCAGATGAATTTGTTAAATTTGCATTAAATAATGAAGTGAGAAAACATGTTTATTAACAAGCAAGCATCTTCTACAAGTGATTACCATAACATCAGTTTGATGTATACAGCAGAGCGCCTGTCTTCATGGAAGGAGTGCATGGAATCCTCAATAGGAATTTTACAAGATCATCTTCTGCTGTATAAATGTGTCTAAATCATTTATTTGAAATGTTATACTGCAAGTTTTTCCATTTTAATGTCTATTTACTTTCTCTGATGTGCACGACAACCTTCATCATTATGATATACATCAATCTGCAAAGGTGCCAAATTTTCCGCTGTTAATTGCTTCACCATTCCACATGCAAATAAGCCATTTTTGCCAAGTAAGGCAACATTTATACTGTCAGATTACTGTAATTTTCCTCTTAGCCCAAATCAACCATTTTCAATGGTAGCCTTTTAATGCGGTATCAATCTGAAAACACATCTTCAACACCTGTTGAGTCTTTGATCAGTTTGTGTTTACATCGACTGGCAATTTCACAAATGAAATGATGAGCTGTTCAGTATGATGGATTGTTACTGATATTGCTGATCTAAATCTTGAATATAAACACATACTTTACAGTGGAAACTGGGGAAAAAAAATGGTGCGTATAGTGATCAATTTGACCCATACAGACATGATCACTATACGCACCATTTTTTCCCTTTTTCTTTATTTCTCATGCAGATTACAATCTAATCTACATTCATGTCATATTTATGCATTTACATCTTTCTAGGTGCTCAGAAAAATGGAAATATGGACAAATACATTTCCATAGAAATGGGGCTAATTCCATCTGCTAAGGACGACCTTTGATACAATTAAGAAGTCCAGAGCAGCTACTAAATGGACCTTATGGTGAGATTTCATTGTTTGGTAAGAATTGATTTTAAAGCTCATCTAGATTCACAGTGCATCATGTACATAATGACAGATCTTAATACTTCTAGGTATCTGATTTGAAGATGTTCACAATGGGTGGACTGTCACACACTATAACAATATATGTTAAATGTGCTATCATTAGCAGCTCATATATGTGCATTATAAGAGACAATCATGGCTGATCAACAGTCCCAACCAAGCCCCTCTTTGGGTTGTCAAGGTGTTTAGGTCTGGTGGAAATCAACCTGATAATCCTTTAGGGTACAGCTAGTCTTTGAAGGTTTTCTCAAAACAAAAACAGAGAGAGTGAGAAACAGAGAATAAATCACAAGTTCTTTGTTTGAAATCAAAGGCCATAAAGTTAGGCTGCAGGAGAGAGAAAGGAATTCACGGACAGGTAAATTCTCCCCCCTCTCTGCGGCACTGGCAGTTGGTCTCTTTGAATCGGCAGAGCAGAGTGCAGCTCTGAGAGATTTATCCATTCATTTGTTGTGGCTACGCTCGAATGCACCCAACAACAGACCATTTCTATTTTATTCTACTAGTCTTTCACTCTGCTGGGTGGCTCAACAGAATTATGTCCCCAACGATAATTATCAATCAAAATTATGGTCTGAAAAATGGAGGCAGAGGAAACTGCTTACCAGGACGTCAAGTATGAACAGGACTCCAAAAAGAAGTAGTGTGATAAGAGAGAGAGGGAGGTGAGGTGAGCGAGGGGAGGGAGGGGATTTGTATATATGTGCAATGTAGCCATAATGATTGCAGTCAACTTATAGTAACAAACTGTGCCACACTTCAAGTACTTTGAAGAACAAATAATTTCAATTCAAGTGCATTGCATAAACATTCAGTTTTTCCATCGTAGTTTTGAGCTATCAGATAATGTGAAATGTTTGTTATCTCTGGCAGTCTAAAAAGAACTGAGCTAGTTGTTCTACATTGTTACACTCTTAAAGTATCATATAGTTTGCAGCTGTAATGTATCCAGATTAAATAGCTTTGCACTTAAAAAGGTACAGACTATCCAAAAATAAATACTCTTTGAATGACGCTGATTATGTTTTATAATTCTTGTTCCATGTCAAACATGTGAAGTGACTCTCATTCTTACAGAGCCACACACTGAAAATGAAAGGTATTGCAATGTTTTTTCTTGCCATGACTAAGAAAGAGTCTGTAGCTATTCTGAAATGTGATATTCAATGGTGGTGAGAAAAAAAATGGTGTCAGAGAGAGGGGTGAGAAAAGAAAGGCATTCTCGGTGTTGCACTTTTAAGCAATTGAAGAAAAAAAAACAAAAAACAGCATGAGTAATTAAAATACTGATTTCTTTCTCATCTCCACGTACCTGCCTAATTGCTGCATGCGTGAACAAGGCCTGTCAAACTGTCGATTTCAGAAAAGGTTATAATATGAAATGCAGCGCCTGCTCTGATGGTGGAAAGGTGCTGGGGGGATAAGAGGTGTCAGATGTTCCACACAAGCTTCACTACAAGCTGTATGGAGGCGAGGGTTGTTGCCTGGACACCGTATTGTGACAGTTGAGAGCAGATAAAAGCTCCAATGGGATGACAGTCACTGAGATATTAGACTAAAGAACAGTACAGCCTAGAGAAGGTGATGTTACACCGCTGGATGCTGGACAGTGATCTGCAGGAAGACCCTGATGCAGCTGTTGGACTGAGAGAATTTTCCTACACCTACTAAAATGTAAGTTGTGCTAAAATATACCAATAAAAATAATATCATACTAAAAAAAAATTTCTCATAAATTGGCAAGGCATGATGACAATGATATGGTAAACAGAATATTAATATTAGGGATGCTCTGATTGATCGGCTGCCGATCATTATTGGCTGATTTTCATTAAAAATATGTGATCGGTAGATTGGAATTAATACCTCTAGTCACCGATCACCTTAAAACCAATCACCTGTGGTTAAGACTCTGGTGTCTGCGGCTGAGAGAAGCACTGTGTGCTGTATAGTGTCCCACCTTCTTCAATGCGCCGGCACACGATAGGCCACCAAAACAAAATATCTCGGCCGTGTGGAATTTTTTACAAAGTATGTGAGACTGATCTAACGTACGCCATCTGCAATGCATGCCAAAAATGATCGGTATCAGCTGGGGATCAGCCGTCTTCACTCATAGATGATCGGTATTGGTATCGGCAGCAAAAGAAACGTGATACTGGCATCCCTATTAATTTTGCATTAATGCTGTCATAGATATTTTTAATTACAGCAATTTTAGTGTCATTATTAACTCAAAATTCAGATGCCACTATAATTATGAACTCAGTCACATGTTTTGTATAGAAGGGCAGTGTATATGTTCATGACTCATATGAAAGGTCTGTACCACTCCAAGTAGTAAGTAAAAATCCAAGTATAAGAAAACTGGTGAGAGCGACAGATTCCCTTAAATCACTTGTATGTGCCACTTAAGAACCAATCTGTTCGTATGACTTGCTCTCGTGTGAGACTCATTATGGCCTGATCATGTCTGATACATCTGCCTAGTGTTGCAGTGGAATATAAATCAAAAGTATCTACAGCAGTTTTCACATGCATGTCGACCATAACTCTTAAGGGAACTGTGGAATCAAAAGGTTGGAGTTGGAGGAGGAGTTCAGTGAAAGTGGATGCAATGCACAAGGAAGAAAAAACAAACATGTTGAGATCTGTTGCAGAACAGAGCCCATGTAAAATAAAACACTTGGTTGAAGGCTCATAAGATGTAGCTCTCTAACCATGCATTTACAGAACTAAAAATAAAAACATAGTTAGTGTTTTTTCAGCGTTGAGCAAAGGTGGTGGGAGAAAGTGAAGGCTGTTTTCAGCGCATGGACATAACTCTGAAATGTTATCATGAATCGATAAATGGAGCTGCCCTGTGAAAAAACTTGCCATTATAGCGCATTGCTTTGCTACGCAACACTGCTTTCAAAATCTGGTGTGTAGGTTGGACACAAAACAAAAAAAAATGCAGCCTGAAGCTCATAAATCTCAGAGAAGTATCCCAGAGGAGAGAGACTTATTGTGTGGAGCTGCTGTAAGTTGTTTTGCCAGAAGCTGATCAGTAAAGTACACTAAAGGTCAGATACAACCAACTGGGTATAGCTCAGTGAAATTTGTCATGGGTGTGCAGCTCAGGCAGCAGTGCAACAGAGCATTTTCTTGAGTTTAAAATGTGCTTGTCGGATCATTTCAAATTTTCACTTCTTTTTTTTTTTTAAATCCAAATTCTTTCTATTATTTAAAAAAAATGATTGAGTCGGTGAAAAGATTGACAGAGTGGCACAGCATGAATTTTGATATTGCAACCTACATACCTGCAGTATTTGGATTAAACTTGCAGTGTTGGTCCACATGGAAGCTGTTTGTGTTGTGGGGTCGTGGTACACTGGACAAGCTCTAGTGTGGCGTCAGTCTTGCTTGGGCTAGGGTTGATATGTAGGACTCGAAGTGTTAGAGGATCAAAGCTACATTTAGTGATGTAGGTTGTTAATATAGTGCTGGTAAAGAAGTTGTAACGTGATGATGTGATTAAGCAATGTAACAGAGGAAAAGGGAGGAAAGTAATTAGCTAGGACAGTACCGATTCTTGCCGGGAGTTGGTGGTGGTGATTGTCGCTTGACAAGAGCTTCGGCCATTGTTGTCTTTACAAGGCAAGAGGTTATAATACGCCCTCTGAGCAGGGCTGTGTCTTCAAGGTAGATTGGAGGCTACAATGAGACACTATCGGAAAATGATGAAACGAGACGACCAGCTGGTTAGCGTGCTAACTTCAGTAGAAGAAAAGATGTGATAGAGACGAGTAAACATTGGTGTTGCTTTGCACGGTTGGAGACAGCTGTTGACGAATAAAGGGATGAAGTTTGATGCTGAAGTCGCAACGTTTCTTCTAGACTGGTAAGTAAACAGCTGTTAATGCTAACACTGGCTATGCAGCAATAGCAAAACTTACAAATAGCTCCTCTAAGCACTCACCTCCCTGGGATTCCTCAAATGATTTTCCTTTAACAGTGTTCTATTGTCAAAATGTCAAATTGATGAAAGTATTTCAAATGTTTTTCTCTAAAAAGTCTATACAGGGCTGCTATATATAGGAGTGCACACCTACGTTTCTATGACAACAAGCAAGTGACTGTGATAAGTGATTATTGTGCTGATTAATTTGAGATTTATTTAGTATTGTACTTAGGTTTGGGGCATTAAAAAAAAGAATTGATAAAAATCAAAAAAATTATTAGAGGCTTCAACAACACTGTATCCTACACCTCCCATAATTCAACTGGACAGTATATGAGATTTTGCCTACATGGTAAATGGTGATGTCTTTTAAACTCCACACGCAGATTTTATTCTCCATTAAAACGGAGCTGTTTTTACTTGAGTAATTCTCTCAGACTTGACAAAGCTATAAAAGACATTATACAACAGTTTTCATGGCTGAATGGAACTCCACCACTAGATAATGGACACAGACATGTAAAATTGGTGGAAGGGCTTTTTAAAGTTTTGTCTCTCCATTTGTTTATTTTTCTCTCTCATGAAACTTGCTCTCTTTCTCACAAGCTGACACAAACACACACTGGCAAATATCCACAAATGAAGGTGTATATTTTCTTCTAACATTCTGGTATGTTTTGTTTTTGTTATGATGTAGGCTGCTGAAACTCTAAGAGTGTGTGTGTGTGTGTGTGTGTGTGTTTAGTGGAGAGACGTGTGTTTCATGTGTGTGATTATTTTCTCTTTTTCACTGAAATACCAGATGCATCCAGTTCACCTGATGTAAATGAAGTGACTAAAGAACATGCACACAAACATTCACAAAATAAACAACAGAATCAGTCTTAGTGTGACAGCCGACATCAGTGGAGATACAGCTGCCGTGTTCATATGGCCATATTTACTGAGGAGAGTAAGGTTTAAATTAAGTGCAGACTGACTCCAGATTCCATACCCTAAATTACCACATTTGGCTTAAAAGTTACTTCTTGAACACAACACTTCAGCCTTCATCCCAGCCACACAGTGTCTAGATCCACCATCCACAAAACAGTCTACTGCTATCTTTGCTATTAACTCCTATGGAAGTTTCATACACACAACCCTATAGATATTCCATTTCACGCCCTAGTACTCTTATTCCTCATAGAATTAGCCAATAAAATCTTTTTAAAATAAAAAAATAGTTTTAAAATCTTTAATGTGCAAGGATGTCAACACATGAAACAGTTGGGACCTCCTTATGAAACATACAGAAGCTTAAACCCTCCACCGAACCACCCATTTTCCTGCCTCCGTAATCTCTGACCCTGAGCCCATGGAGAGGTTGTAGCAGTCATTCTCGAGAATAGCCCAGTGTCCTGTGGTGCTCTCCCCTGGGAGGCAATACACCAGATGCTCTCCTAGGGAAAAAGGTTTCTGCCATGGTACAGGAGTAGATCCAGAAAAGCTCTTGAATAGTATTTAGTATAAAAATAACATTTTCTTTGTTTTTCAGATGGGCGGTGTGGCCTATATTTTATTTGTCAAGATATGCTTTTTCATTTAGGACAGTGCAGTCGGCGAAGTTAGAACATGGCTGAATAAGAGTATTACTTTAAAGGATAATGAAACCTGAAAAGGTGTGTCAGGTGATAACTATTTATTTCCCTTAGGTTCTTGATTAAAAAGCAGGAGCAGAAGAGAGTAATGTTCTTACCAGAGGATGTTGAGCACAGTGCAGGTTGTCAGACCTCCAAGAACTGCTCTTCGAAACCACAGGATCTGAACATAAAGGAAATACAGAACACGGTGACCAACATCCTACTCAGAGAGACTTAAAACTGAATTTTGTAAAAGGATAACATAATGAGATCCAATCATCCGAATCGAATATCAGTGGAAATCAATAAGCAATAATATTACATTATGTGCCAGTTTCAGCAGTAGATAAACTGCAACTTCTCGCTGCCCCCTTCATTTGCATCATGTCATTTGTATACAACGTTGAAGAGAAGTCTTTAAGACTTGTCAGTGACAGTGACACATTTACAAGGTTTGATCCTCTACCCTCTTGTGGGCCTGACTGTCTTTGTATGTTTTATGCAAAATATCTGTGTACAATGCAAAACACCCTTCTTCAAAGACACTTTGGAGACAGTGACCTCCAAAAATACAAAGCATGTCAGGGATGATGATACATTTTTTGTTGTATAGGCCAAGTCAGATGTAGGTGGTTATTTCTACGAAGGAGGGTTTGTTATTCTGACAATGACATTGAAAAATTACAGCAGCAGAAACGCAGGCTTGTAGTCAGTGACAGTGGGTGAGAAAAACATACTATCCCACGCATAGAGCAAACAGTTGCAGTTGTGGCAGTCAGCATGGACAAACTGTTTAGAAAGGAACTGCAGATAGAGTTACAAGATTCAGTGCTTCCGGACCGACACTCCCTCTCGAGTGTGGGCCGACTCTCTGAGGACGATGATGAGGATAGGAAGGCACTGACACAATGACAAATTAATAAACTACTATTCCACTTGGCATCATCTAAAAAGAACCATCGCGTGGATGCTAAGATTCAGAGATGGTCTACTGCTTTTAAGCAAAAGGGGTGAAGAGCTGAAGGCTGCAGCTGCATCATCATGAGATGGTGCCGATGATGGTGCAGATGCAGGGGTATAAAACAAGCTGTTACCACCGGATCTGTGTAGAGACGCTGGGTTTCACAGATAAATACATGAAATAAACATAAATGCCACCGTCATCATGTTTTCCACGTGGTTTTCCATAGTTTGACCTTTGACTGGATCTCTTTTAATTACATCGTATGCACCCTCTTCTGCAATAGTTTACTGGGAAGAATTGGTGCCACCAGCTGTTTATCTCAATGCGCTCAAGTCTTACTGTATAGAACAGCTCTTGCCTACATTTTTGTCTTTTATGAATATTGAAGACATAACTGCCTATTTGTCAACATACTGACACTTTGTTCCTGTCTTTCACTCCTTTTGGGAATGACTGTACAACACTAAACCCTGTCACCCTGATTTTATATTAATACTATCAATACTTTTACATGCATCGGTGCATTATTCACAGCGTGTCCAACAAAAAGCTGGACTATGTGCCTAGGGCAGAGCTGCGGCCTCACCAGCAGCACTTCTGACCTGACCAATAACGACTGACCCAACCAGCAGGTTGGCCTGGCAGGAATGGTGACACACAGCTACATTAATGTCCACACTGAATATTTTCGAATAATTCCCATCTTATGTCTTTTAAAAAAGGATTTGTTTACCAATGGTCTGCTTAATTACACAAACCAAAGAACGTTTTTAATTCAACATTTCACAGAGTATAATACACACTAGGAGCTGACCAGTACAGAGAGAGACAGACGACTAAAAGGGCACCACAGCCTTTCAGTCTTTCACTGCTCCCCACATGTTACAGTCTCTCTCAGCGTACTAATGCTGAAGAATAACAGTCCATTTCTGAATTCAGAACATTTGGTCTACAGGTCCACCAGGATGTAGTGGAGGACTAGATTTACCTGTGTTCTGTTGTGTGAGATCTGTGAGAAAAGCAAAGGCATCACGTTTACAATTCCTCCTGTTGAGACAGAAACAGAGCAGCAGGTAAATCTCACAGGCTGTGTCGTCTTTACCCTTTTTTCTTTACTGCATGGAGACAACACTTTATTAAAAAAAAAGAAAGAAAAAATGTTGTCATCTGCTTCATCCACAGTGGCCAATCCAGTTGGAAATAACAGAGTGCTTGACTACTTTAGAGGTAGCCTAGTATAGCTGGAAAATGAACCGAATGCATTAAATTACAGGCATTATGAATGTCTTACTGGCATAAATGCATTGATATTACAATGTTCAATAACTAAGTTGTCTGAATCCCATGTGACAAACCAAAAATAGCATAAACAGCCATAAATAATCACATCAGAAGTGAAGCGCAACAGGAGAGAAAACATAATGCCCTCATGTAGTTAAAGAAACGCTATTGTTAATTTATTATTACTGAAGTAAATACAACAAATTACTGAACTCCAGTCCACACATTACATATAATGGACAAAGTCAGATACAGAGGCACAAAATATGTTCAGAAAAACCTTGCATCATGGGAAGGTACAGATACTGCATGTATGCTTTAGTTTTTGCAGTCCACTACTTCTGATATTTTGGTGCTTTCTCCTTTTAGCTTTTGCTTTAGAGATGTCAGCCCATATAAGCTGCAGTAAAATCTGTCTCACCCTGCTTTAAGGAACTGCACACCAAACTAAAAGGATTGTATTAGTCTGCGTTTCGGTGGGTAGTCCTGAAGTCCCATCATAGCCAGAATGTTGTTTGAGAGGCTTTTAAATCCTGACCAGAGTACAATTTTGAGGTAAACATAATCCTTTTTTAATCTTAAGAAAATGATTTAAAGTTGTTCTATATACCGTTCCACACAACAAGCAATGACAAACTGCAAAGCAGCTGTCATAGCTGGCAGTTTGCATGTTCAAATGGCCCTCAGAAGTAATGAAAGCTGGAGGAAGTACAGTCAGAGCTGTCGCACAAATGCTAACGAAACAGAGCGATAACCCGTTGTACTGCCACAGCTGATGTGTTGCAGTGACTTCAGGAAGTCAGAGTACTCGCTGGTGGTGTGGTTGGAAAACTTTGAAGTAGAGTTGAACACTGGTTCAGGCTTGAGCTTAACTCATGCTCTTTAACACCCATTTTTTGGGTATTTTCCTACCCTGTGTCACGCCCCCAGCATGGCCCACCTATTTTCCATTTATCTTGTCTAATTTAGACACTGAGACAGAAAATTCATTGTGTTTTTATGCGGATGGAAAGCATAACTTCTAAATTGTAGTGGGAGGGGGGTTACTAGTAATACACATTTTCAATGCAAATACTTTAAAGGGCCTTTTTGTGAATGTTTAACCTCACAAAGGAAAGAGAAAAGAGAAAAGACAGACATGGCATGAGGGTATCTCAAAGAGGTAAAGTTAGGGAGGAAAACCTGTGAGGAAATTGTGTGAAAAATATAGTATGAGATATGGGGAATATTTGGGAATCTCACCACTCGATTTGATTCTGGTCCTGGCCTGCTGAATTGCAATTGGAAAGATAACTGTAACTCAGTTTAGCTAAGAGAATCACTGTCACTGTCGGTTCATCCAACAAAGCAGATTGAAGTGTGTGGGAGTAATCATTTGGAGGCATGTTACAATCTTCTGCCTATATGAGAATAATGACATGAAAGTGTAATTTACTGACCATCACCACTGGACAAATGTCTTTGATGGAAAAAAACATTTCTCTACACATGCTGGACTAAAATGAAAAATAGCTGCGCTGACAGTGGAGAACAGTCTCATTGAGTTTTCTTGATCACCTGATCAGAGTGCACACCAACTGCCGGAGAGGGCTGGACTCTGAGCTCCATTAAGCAAATGTTAGTCTGGGGGTACAAAACAATTAAAAAAAAAAAAAACGTTTCACTTTCATCTTACTAAGATGAATGTTATTAAATCAAGAAGATGAACTAAACATAATTCTGGAGTGTGTGCTCTGTACTCTGTCCTGATGCTGCACTGCGCACACTGTACCTTTTTTGTTCTGTCAACATAATGTTATTAGTTATGTTAAATATAGATTTTTAAAAAATCTGTGAATCAATTCAGAGTCATACAAGAAAAGATCTGCAGTTCTTATGAAAATTAATCTCCCCTCCAGCACCACCACCCAAACCTACTATCAGAGGATGAAAGATGAATGCACAGATTTCCGTCACAGTCATGGTGACGGCCTATTACATCTCATCTCTATTACAAATCAATACTATAGGCAGGTTCAGTTTAGCTTGACACAGAGATACTGTGTACATCTGACACATCTGATCCATGAAAGGTACTGCAGTCTGTTTTTCATATAGATATTCCCTCCCAAACAAACATCAGTGAGATGTAGGGCAACATTTTCAGGATGTTAAGTGAAATCTGAATCAAACAGCTCTGTTTTTGGTTACACTTTAAACAGGTTTTTTTAACTTTGTCTTCAAAGCTTGTGTTTGTGAATTATGTATAAACTTTATAAACCTCTGTTATTTTCTAATTTGTTTTGCATTTGTTGACCACTTTGCTGAAAACTGTCTTACAAGTTAGTTTTCCAAATCTGGCTGGCAGGTCTAATTCCAGGCAGCGGCTGCCTGGCACTCGGGCTAATAAACTGTAGGTGGCGAGAGAGCTGATCATAAGGATGTAAACCGTATCACAGTCATTGCCAAATACACACATTAACATAGATAAAAAGAAAACATCAAATGCAGTGACATAATGCGCACAGCTATCGAGGGGAAAAAAAAGAGAAAATACTGTAAAAAGTTTCTTCTCACCCAGAGCCACTGTGCCCATTAGGAAAGGTTTCCCCATCTGACTGAAGTCGTTGCTGCTCTGAAGGCCGACCTCTGACCCCACTGCAAATGTCACAGCCACCTGAGACACACAAACACACACAGGGCTTCGGTGACAGGTCTCGACAGATTCATTTTGTCAAGGTCAAGATCAAGATGAAGGTAGATCAACATCAAGGTACTTGTCTTGCAGGCAGGTAATTAAACCCTCTGCAGCGACGCAAACAACACAGGGCAGTAAAACCAAAGGAACATTTATTTTATTTATTTAATTTTTGAATCTTTGGGTCTCGTGTTAAATTCACCATTAATGAACCAAGCAGCTGGGGGAATAAAGCTGATTTTTCCATCTAATTTCATATAATGGATTACAATTAGTAATTTTTTACTCCCTAATATCAGTATCAGCATCAGCCCCAAAAATCTAATGTCAGTCGGGCTCTGGTTGTGACTTTTAACATACGATATATACAGTTTTAGTATAGAGATGCTCTGAAAAGTATATTTAAAATCAATAGTTGTATTCATGTATTTGATGTTCAGGTAAAGTAAAGCCCAAAGTCAATACATCTGTCATTTGTCTTTTCTCTTACTCTTTGCAACGAAAGAAAGATTTGATAACTTTTGTTGATATTTTCTTCTATAAGAAAACTGTCAGTACACAGAGTGAAGATCTGTATTGAGAGGGACAAAAACTCACACTGAAACCTTTAGTGAAACCACTCAACAACCGCAGTGAAGTCAAAAACCTATGCAACATTTAGGGAGATACTTAAGTGCGGTCTGTGTGTGAGGCCAAAAAGAGAGTGCCAGAAAACAGAGCAAAGAGTAATCTTTGTGTTTAAAAAAAAAAACGCTCCGTGGTCTGTTTGCTAATGGACAATGAGAGATGTGAACACTCTGGAGATGAAGAAAGCAGCAAACCATTTTACAGCCACAGGTAAGTAATGGAAGTGAAGGATGAAAAGGTAAGAGAGGAGCAAAGAGAGAAGAGGGGAAAGCAGTGAGGACGAGGAATCAAGACACAGAATGCAACAAGAGTAATGAAGGGGAATGAGAGAAAGGGTATGGAGGGGGGGGGGGTGATTGGTTCACACACTACACACACACACACAAACATAAACCTGACTGCATTGTCCTCTTCCAAGTGATCCCCCCCCCCCCCCCCCGAAACCAGACTGCAATATTCCCCTGCTGTCATGGGAGCCAGCAGCATTAAAGGTTCAATGACAACTTTATTATAGGTGAGGGTCCGGAGTCTTAACCAATTATAAAGCTTGAATAAATGTCACGCTAATTATTTCCAGAAAGCCGTGAAATTGTAGTCGATTCTCCGTGAATAATCTACCTTCCAACACAATTCCACAGCTCGGTGCATGAGATTCATTTAAAAGTGTGTATGAGTTTTGTGTGTGTGTGTGTGTTTGTGTGTGTGTGTGTGTGTGTGTGTGTGTGTGTGTGTGTGTGTGTGTATGTAAAACTGTGTTCACCCAAATTTCTATGTGTAGTTGTTGTAATGCCCAAAGCTTCATTCAGGCCTATTTCACAATGACTTAATAGGGCTCTTATCAAGGTGTATCAACTTCATTTGGGCTCCACTGTTATTTTATTTAGCTGCAGGTTTTTGTGTGAAGCAATCAGTCAAGTGTCAGGCTAAAAGGAGCTGCTGGAGCAGCACATTGATTTGGATGAAATTATAGAGAGGAGAGGAGAGGAGAGGAGAGGAGAGGAGAGGAGAGGAGAGGAGAGGAACAGTGAGTGGTCCCATATGGGAGAAGCAGGTGTGACTTTATTCTTTACTTGGCATGTGTAGTTTTTGCTGTTTGCTAGTGGCCAAGAGGGAGATACCACAATATCAGTGGGAGCTATTAGTGGCACCATCCTCAGAAGGTTGCACAGTCACCTAAGTGAACATCCATAAAAATGTGCCGCATGGAGAAAACTGCAGAGCCTGGCACCCAGACTGAAGATGATGGCAAGCTAGCAACAGATGGCCAGGGTCACACTGCCCGATAAACAGTGGCATGTATAATATTTTCTGCTCACAATCCCACAATGCAATGCTCCACATTTCATAGATGCTACACCTGTCAATAATAACACAAAATAATGATGACTGAAGCCTCATTTTACTACACACTAGGGTGAATGTGAGTGATTTCAGACACAGCCCTTGTTTCACTGGCTACTTCCTGACTGACTTTGTTGCACCCTCGCATGGGACAGACACATTATCATTCTGTTCAGTATATGGAGCACTGTGACGTCATGTCCTTCCAGTGTAGTTCTGCTGAGGCTCTCCTCCAGTAAGCCGGAATAAATGAGAATAAGTGGGAGGTTCTGTCTGACATACACAGACATAGCTAAACTGACAGGTAGGGACAATTAAACAGACGCACACACCTCACAAACATGAACCATTTGTTGATGACAACACACTTCGCAAAATTAACTTTCCACAGTGACCATCACTGCTACAAACATGTAGTGGGTGTGTGTCTTGAATGAAAACAAACTGCTGCTGTTTGTCTGAAAACCCATCAGGCTTCTTACATTGGCCTTTGTCTCACCAGAATCAATCCCAATCAATACAGCTACCCTGGGGGGGGGTCTGTCCCCTCTCTCTGTCCCTCCACAGACCTCCTACAAACTCTTATTTAAATCCTGCTCAAAACATCAGTCAACTTCATAAGTTGTTTACAGCCAAAGTTTCACATTGACTTTTTTATAAAGTTGACTTAAAATGGGCTGGATGCAACAATCTAACTGGCTTTCTCAAAGTGTTTTTCACAGTGGAGAAACATCTCCCTGAGGACAGTGTTTAGAAATTGGCATAAATTATGGACGCCTTTATTTAGGATTATGCTCCTGTGAAGGGAGGAAATCAAAGAGACCACAGCATTGATTTTGTTTTGAGAATGTTTAGAAATTCTGGTAAATGCCGTAAAAACCATTTTCATGCATTTTCCACTTTTAATGTGGAAAAAGAAAATACAAAAAAAAAAATTTAATTTTAGGCCTTTGTTATACTTTAATAAGTAAAATACTAAAAGTCACAATTTATCCTTTAGCACTGAGTAATTGAAAATGTAATCACGCTGTTTTACCAATTAGTAAACAGTAGCACTGGTTTGTTAAACAACTCCACCACACTCACATGTCTCACCTCCTCTATTTAACATGTGTAGAAAAAGACTAGACATTGTTGGTTTTTACAACAACAGCAGGCCTCGTGTATGTATATAGGAAGCACCTCAGAGTTTCCATCCTCACCATGAAGCCACAGGGTGAACATAACCTCCAACTCTGAGCAAAACCCAGAGCAAAACCCAGATCATTCCAAACTGAGAACAAAACTACATGTGAGTAAGACAACTGTGGAATTACTGAAGGTGTTTTCTTATTCTTTTGTCAGAAGCTCTCCCCTACACCCTCCTCTGGCTGGGAGACTCTTGAGGGACTGCTACTGGACACTTTCAATTTTGAACATTGGCCTGTTACTGTCCAGCCAGTGCAGTCCGAATGATAGAAGATCTGTGTTGATAAAATGTTAATATGTTCTTTTGAGGAGCCTTAAATTATTACTGTGCTATCAAATCAATGATCTTAAAGAGCCTCAGTGAGTGGTGCAGTGAGAGCTTTGCAGACTTTTGTTGCTCTGGGTTTTGCCTCTCAGGCTATTGACACGCTGCCCCACCGTAATGGTGAAGTTTTTTGGTGGCTGTTTGCAGAATAAAATGAATACCTGCAGACACCCACCGCCAACATAATGACTACCTTTAATACATTACTGAGTAAGTGTAACTGCACATCGTTCTTCTTGCTCTATGAGACAACGATATTACCATATCTAGTCCCTGCAGAAAAATGAGATAGTTGGAAGGAAGAGATCACCATCAATCCTAACCCCGTACCAAGGCTAGTCAAATTTTGCCTCTTTCTAAGACTTATTCCTACTTTTACATGATCAAAATTATTTTTCAGAATAAACAGTATACAACTAAATGATACAACATTCATGCTTACTTGTTTTATTTCAATTTATAGTCACATTTTATTTTTAGTATTACCTAATAAAAACTTCATTAATTATTTGAGGTCGCTGGGTGGTGAGGTTGCTGGGCTCAACATCATGATGACTCTGAGCCATCGGTGATGGCCGGACCCTACTACCTCTGAGAATCCTCTTCCACTATCAAAGTCACATGACACAAGGCATGTTTTTCCAGTCATAAAAAATGGTAATAAAACAATCTTAAAAAACATTTTATGTCTGCGATATTGCCTTTGATGCTTTACAGTAGTTGCTGACTGAAGGTCATACTTTACCCACCCTTTTATTTGCCGTGACATCACTTATTAAACCCCCCGCCCCTCTCTCTCTCTACCCCCCTCTATCTTGGCAGCTCAGGGCCTGGAAACTGCTGTTTTCTTTCAAAGTACACCAAGATAGAAACATTAATATTTCAGCCATAAAGAGAAAAATCACATTTGCTGGGCCATAAATGGCTGGTGCTTGACGATAGTGTGTTTTATTCTGGTGCAGTCGGCCTTGCCTGACCGGCTCTCTCTCATATTGATGCAGAGTAGAGGGAATGGCTCTCAGTGCCGTGCTCCAGAACTGAACCTCTAAATCTTAACACTCCACCCCCCCCTCCGTTCGGGACTTAGCTCTAGGACACATTTCTTTCATATTGTGTGTGTGTGTGTGTGTGTGTGTGTGTGTGTGTGTGTGTGTGTGTGTGTGTGTGTGTGTGTATGTGTGCGCGCATGCGGATACACGTGAGTGAGTTCCTGTGTAAATGTCTCCATCTACAGGACGTAGATGAAACAACAACTTCCCCCAAAGTTGGCGCCTATTTCTCATGGAGGTGGTTTGATGATTACTGGGGCTCAGAAATGACTACAGAATATTCAACACCTCTGTGATACAGCTTTTATTGTGTTTTATTGGTGTGGGTCCTATCAGTGCAATCTAAAATCAATCTGTCCAATTTCTCCATTGTTCTTCAAGGACAGAAGATCCTTCAGGAAGTCATAAAGGTTCCACTGGCTGCCTCCTGCTCTAGAGGAATGAAGTCATTGATCTGATGTTGGTGTGTGGATAGCTGTGCTCCCACAGCCCCAACATCTATCCATTCATCCCCACTAAGGCACTTTAGGACAAGGCGCTGGCCTCAATGTACATCATACGAATATGGACGACGCGTCTGTGTGATCACTATGCAGTGTTAACTGCTCTGTTCCAATATTATCCAGTTAAAAATGCTCATGTTTAAATGTACTCCCTACTGTGGCGATGCTACAGTTATGAACAATGACTGGCTACTGATTGTCTCTGTCTTAAGAACAAAAACACGCACAAAGTTAAAGACTGCCACTTGAGTTGAGGTTATGAATAACAGTGAACATTTGTTTACTTTTCGTAAAATGGGACAGTCAATGCTTCAAGGTCGTGCTTAAATGCAATATTACAGAGCCAAAAAGGTTTATATCAATAAGCTCCAAATGTAATACCACAGTACTGATAATGGGTAGTGACAAATTAGACAACAGATATTAGATGAGATGTATGTATTTCAGGATAAGTCTTGCATGTTGGTCAACCTCAAGGAGTGTCTCCTACACTCAGCAGAGATTCATTCAGAGAGTATTCAAGTGAAAACATCTCCCATATGCAAATGTAAAAGAGCAAATAAGTGAACCAACACTGATGTTTGAAGCCCAAACCCTCTGGTTGTGAAACTACGGCAGTGTGTTCCTGCCACCATTCAAAAAATGCTTAATTTCTTGTTATAATGAGATACTTTTCAAGTTATAACATATTTTTCATGTTATTATGATGTATTTTCTCATTATTACTACACACAAGAAACATTTCTTGCAATAACATTATATTACTGTATCTTGTTATATCACAAAACTGCCTTGTCATTTCACAAAAAAAATGCATGTCATTAAAGGACATACTGACTTATCTCATAAGACACTTCTTTTAGTTTAATGTTATAAGAAAAAGAAAAAAATGTCTTTGGGCTGTATTCATATGGTTCTTTGTGCCTTGCATAGAGAACAATTCATGATCTTTCAGTCATGAATTATAAGGATAAGTCTGCATTTTGAGTGGTTTTGAGATATTGAGCTTTTAAGTTTTACCCTATAGGCACTCTAAATACATAATATCCAAATCCTATCACACTTTTAAGAAGGGTTTTGTAGAACAGGTGCTTTACAGATAGAGCTTTTATTCATGAGAACTAATTTTTCACTTGGAATTATTATTTATTTTAATTATTTAAGGCTCTATCTGCTTGGATAGAGGAAAGTCTCAGTTCATTTTCAGCTTCCAACGGTTGCAGACCATAATGCCTCTGGATGAAGTGGGACAGAACTACAATCAATCAGGGCAATCACACGTGAGGTTAGCGCAGAGTTGGACAAGCTGGTAAATAAAACTTTTATCAGATCCTGTCAGTAATATGGCGAATGCATCTTTCCTACAACAACAAATGCTGTAAGTGCGGTTGCTAGTTCTTCTTTTAGATAAAATATACCGTCAACGGACTCAACACACCTCTCCGCATCAGCAGCAGCCATCTTGGTTGTTAACAAAAATGATTAATTGGCGCTCCTGTGTCAGCCATTGTATCGAACCCAGCCCATTTTAGATAAATGGTTGTGACTGTCCCGACCTGTCTCAGGACAGATGGAAATCTGTGTAAATGCGGGGGGGGGGGCGGCTAGTAGAGTGCCATGCGTCCCAACCCTTAAGCTATCAGTGAACTTACATTATTCACACAAAAGGTTTGGCTCGGAAGACAGTGAATCTATGTGTTGTAAAACTGTGGTTGTTTTTTCTCATTTTTTAATTTTGTGTTTTCTTCTTAATGTGAGCAGCTCTGATGTCGCTCCCAAAAGACCACAAACTACTTAACTATTGTCTTGTGTAACAACCCAAGGTTGACTCTCTCTGCCAGTGGGATACGACTTAATAACACTGACATCCAGCTCTTCCAGCTCTCTGCCAATATGTCAATGACTGAGCTAAACTAACGTGGTATCTAAACTGCAGAAGAACAAAGTTAGAGGGCGAACAAGAAAACAGAGTTCTGTCCTTGGGGACATTTTATGTAATGAAAGAATTGTGACTGACTGCATTCAGCAACAAAAATGGCTATGTCAAAGAGGGGCAAGGCTTGTAGAAAAACAATGGAAAGCTGTGTAAGCATTTTCTCAAGTGATGGAAACATTCCTTTATAAGTTAGGAACTAATGTTTCAGGAAAATGGAGAGAGTTGCAGTAACACAGAACAGTAGAGTTCTCAGACTCAAGACTCGACACATTTAGGTGTTTTACAGTTCCTATAAATGACTGACAGCCATCTTGAAAAGTTATCATGCTTTTAATTATAAAGTGGCACTGCGTATTTCTAAGCCACAATAGGAAAAAGTTATAAAGTAAAAGGCCCCTAGCTCTCATCTACAACACACTGAATCTTTAAATGCAAGTTTTCATAATCACAGGCAGTGGTGGGTCTGATCGTCCAGAATACAGGCTCTGACTCTCTGTAACCCATGGGCAACTGTGAACACCCAGTGGAGAATCACACTCTGCGGTGACCACATTGGAAATACAGCAATGTTGTCCAATGAAGACGGTAGTTATAAATAAGAATAAGAATATTTTTCATTACAGTTTTAGATGATTAAGGATGATTAAAATCCCTTTACATAAGGAAAACTGTCAGCTTTAATTGACAGCTATGTGTTTCTAAACTATTATACTATTATAAATTATACTCTATTTAACTTTGTGTGACCAGTCAATGGTTTCATACAGTGACACAAAGTGTGGCGCTCGTAAGCCTCTGACCTAACTGGCTACAGGGGATGCATGTTAAACAAGCATAGCCACTTCAAAGTAACTTAAGTCACACATTCTGTCCATAAACAACTACGCTGGCTTTGACGTGACCAGTTAAGTTACGCTACTGACATTTGTGGTGAATTAAAACTTTACTAGAGTGTCCGCATCAAATTTGCTAGCACTGCATTACTCTGTCACTTGTTTAAATAGCTTCAGATGACACAAGTGCATGTATGTATGTATGTACGTGGTGGCCGTGTGAGTAAGGCGGTTGCATGTGTATCTGTGTGTTGCCTTTCTGTATGTGTGTATGGTGAAATCAGCTTAATTTGGATGTTTTGTGTTGATATTTTTCTTTTGTACTGATTTCACTTGGTTGGGGGTAGTGTGACTATCATGACATCAAATATATACGGGTGGCAGCACTGTCAAGGGTAAATATATCTATCAGTGTGGAGGTAAAGAAATGTTAAAAGGTGGATTCTCAAATGTTCAAGGTGTTGGTCAACATCTAACACAGAGTTAGTTTTTTTGTTTCCACTTGCCAGCAGCAGGTGTAGCAGCTAGCTGTACAATTCTTAGAGGCAGTGTAACCTTGTGGGATGTGATGGCGTTGAATGTACTCTGACACAAGCCTAAAGACTTCCTTCAAGAGCTCCCGCTGATCTGCTGACACTCCCCGATGTTAGCATGCCCTGACCTGGAAAAGCCCAAAACCATCACACACACAGCGGGAGCTCAATAAGCACCACAACATCTGCATGAGGTGACAAGTGTACAATGCCACTTCCATTCATTTCGCCAGTGTACACATACACAGCAGTTGTGGCATGACATGAAATCCATCAAAAATGGCACAGGGAAATACACGTTAGGGAGTGAACAAAGACAAAGTCGAAAAGTCTATAAAGTGTGAAGGTGACAGAAGACTTTGGAACACTTTTCTTATTATTTTTTTTAACCAAACAGAAGAAGGGAGAGTAGAAGACTCCACAATTAATCATATGAAGTCCAGGCCGTAATTTCTGTGCGGTAAATACTGGACAGTCACGCATTTTTTTGTTCTATAGGCTCTGCGCTTCAGCAGATTCAATTTGAAATATAATAATAGATACTACATTAAAGTGCCAAGTCTCTTTAATTTGAGTAAGTTTACATCAATATAGAAAGAACTGTGTAGGACTTCAGTAGAAGAGAAGAAGTGATAGAAATAGAAGCAAAACTAGATGGTTGCTTTCCACTGCTGGAGCCAACTCTTAGTGAGCAAAGGAATGAAGTTTGCTGCTGAGCTCACAAAGTTTCTTCTTGACTGGTAAGTAAACAGCTGTTAATGCAAATGTTGGCTATGTGTGGAAATAGCTGCTTTAAGTTCCCCCTCTGCACTAGTAAGGAGTAATTATAATGCTACAGTTAGGGGGTAGACTTTCACCGTTTAATATTTTTCTTTCCCTTAGGAAAGTCACACAATCTTTGAAATAAAAGATGTTATAAAGCTCAACTGAATGTTTTTAATTACTGTTGTGTTATATTAGTCAGCATTTCGATTATAATATCCAGTGTGTTTTAACTCACTCTAAATACTGTGGTGGAGTAATAGACAAAACTGATACAAAAGCAAAGTACACAAAAAAGGAATTGGACGAGTCAAACTTGTTTTATGGAGGGGAGAGAGGAAATGAAAGAAAAAAAATGTGATATTGAGAATTTTATTGTTTTCTCAGAAGTCTAGAACCTGCAATAAAAGTTTAATCTCTGCTGTATCTCTCTCGCTCTCCTCTTCTCTTTCCATGTTTTTATTCTCCTTTCCCTCTACTTTGCTGCTTTGTAGTTGTGGTGTGTATTGATGTACTCTTTGGCATAAAGAGGAAAGCGGATGATAATACCCAAGTATTTTATTCCCTTGTATCAGATGGGTGCTAGAACCATTCATAGATCACATTCCATTTATCTTCATACAAATCTCCAAGGAAGAGACTGAAATATATACAACAGGGACATATGGTAATACATCATCTACCTAATAGTTTTAATAGTTCTCATAATGGGGTGTTAGTTCAATAATAGGAAAGAGACAAGCTGTTAAAGCAAGAACATGCCTCTGATATATTCCTCTTTAATTATAAAAGGGTGGCAATAAATCTCTATTTGCTCTGACTCTCATGGGATCAGCTGAATATAGGATTTGTACACATTTGATAAAATGAGCACCGCACAGCTGCAGTCAACTCAAGATGTGGAAAGTTTAATTAATAATGGTGAAATGCATCATTTGTCTAATATGCCAGTTCAGTATTTAACCAGGAAAACACCAACTTCACCAGACAGACCATTTACTGCATGTCATTCCCATACTCTCTCTCTCTCTCTCAATTACCTGTATGTGTCTACTGAGTCTATAAAAACAAATGCATAAAATGACCAAAAGAATTTCAATTAGAATGATAAACTTGAGTTAGCATCTTGTGGTTGCATATTTCCACCAACCAGTCAAGCTGCCGGTGATATGGTCACACTCTTGCCTTGACTTATGGTGCTGAATCATGGCCAGAAGGATGATGTCAAACCTTTGACTGTTTGTATATAAAATGTCATCACTTCATTATTTTATCCTATTAGACATGTGTATGAAAATGTGTCATAATTAGTGTATGCATGCTTGAGTTATGGCCCAAAAGGGGTTTTGTGAGGTCACAATAACACTGACCCTTGAACATCAAATTCTAATCAGTTCATCCTCAAGTCTAAGTGGACTTCATATCAGATGTATTGAAATTCCCTCTGGGCGTTCCTGATTATATATATATATATATAGATATATATATATATCTATATATATATATTGCATTCACAAGAACGGGACGGACAGATAGACAAACGGACAACATGAAAACATAATGCCTCCGGCCACAAAAGACATAAAAACCTTGCTGTTTTCCTTCTGAAAAATATTTGATTCATCATTGGGGATTCAGAACAATTACACAGGCAAATACAAAAAAAAAGAATAATGTGATTACCGTGACAATGAGCAGGATTCCTTTCAGTAGGGTGAGCAGGGAAGTGATTGGCTGGATGACTGTGTGGGCTAGCAAGATAGCTAGAGTGAGAATCCAGGTGAAGGCCGGGATCACATAGATGTGACTGTGGAGAAAACACGGACAGAATAAACACACAGATAGTCAGTTTGAATGCTTTGATTTATTCATGCAAACAGAACAACTGAACAAAGTCTGCTCTGTCATGATACACAAGGAAACGCAAGGCAAGTTTATTTACAGTTTATTGCACCATTCAAACACACGGCAAATCAAAGGGCTTTACAGAGGCATGGAAATACATTAAAAATACAGCATTAAGATGACATTAAAATAGCATTTAAAAACAATAAAAACAAATTTGAATAAATAAAAATATTCAAATAAGTAAAAAATTTAATACTCAGAAAGGCATGCTTTACAACTTTTATTTAAAGAAAGTATCTAAGCAAATCAAAGGTTTGGAGCACACAAACTGGATTGACATTTAATTTAAATTTGTTTGAACGACAGCATATGTCTTTATGCATTTATATTTTGAAATGATTTTTCAATGTGAGTGGCAAAGGCAGTGGCTATTTCATATTCTAAGCTATTACAGCAGAATTCCAAGAGGCCTAACGTCATGAATCAAGGCTCTGAGTGCAAAGTGTGGCATATACAGAAGTGCACTCAGGGTCCATATAAAATAGTGTAGAATTGCAGCACATTACTAGTCTGCAGGCAGTCCATGTGTGGATGTGTATTTGCTTTTGCATGCACATGAAAGTGCCTACCCCACATGGACACCAAAATATTACTGCTGCAGTGGTGATACATTTGTCAGACATTCATACATGATGTCACTAATAAAAAACTTTGTCCTGTCCAACACAAATAATGTCAGCAAACAAAAAACGACTCCCTTCCTAAAACACAGCTTGAGGTTCTTATAATCAGTCATCCAAGAAGAACTCATCAGGAATTAGAGACATTTAACAAGAACAAATAGTCCTTAAATCATCAATATAATGACAAATAAACACATTAAATGGACTTAATCTTCAGTCTCAAGATAGTCACGGAGCAAACAAAGTCTTTTCTCTTCAGGACCAGTAAACCTGCCTGTTTTCATAGCTAATGGTAATGTACCTGACATAATTGTGGACACAGATATATTTGATTTTTAGCTAAAATTTCTGCTTCACATAAGTTATGTGGTTTTCATCAAAACAATATCTTTGTTTTGCATCTGACGTTTGGATGTTGCCATCCCATATCCTCACTAATGGCCAAAACTGGTGTAAGCTTATGAACCCCCAAAACAATCTAATTGCTCTGTAATGGA
>NW_019174576.1:3206989-3207329 GCF_002260705.1 Seriola dumerili | reverse complement strand
GCCTTGACTTATGGTGCTGAATCATGGCCAGAAGGATGATGTCAAACCTTTGACTGTTTGTATATAAAATGTCATCACTTCATTATTTTATCCTATTAGACATGTGTATGAAAATGTGTCATAATTAGTGTATGCATGCTTGAGTTATGGCCCAAAAGGGGTTTTGTGAGGTCACAATAACACTGACCCTTGAACATCAAATTCTAATCAGTTCATCCTCAAGTCTAAGTGGACTTCATATCAGATGTATTGAAATTCCCTCTGGGCGTTCCTGATTATATATATATATATATAGATATATATATATATATATATAGATATATATATATATATATATAGA